>NC_059173.1:51873975-52177384 GCF_019923935.1 Bubalus bubalis | reverse complement strand
CATGAGGTGGCAACCCACTCCAGTATTCTTGCCTGGAGAACCCCACGGACAGAGGAGCCTGGCAGGCTACAGTCCATGGGGTCACAAGAGTTGGACACGACTGAGCAACTCAACCACCACCACCATCACAAGACTTGTTTGGGCAAACAGAATATAGCAGAAATGATAGCGTATCTGCTCTGGGTCTGTGGCTCCTCAAGACACCTTGCAACTTTCAAGTCTCTTGCTTAATCCTCTGCTGTTACCGTGAGGAAGACTTGCCTTAAGTATTTAGTTCATCAGAGGGAGATGAGGGATGTGGGGGGAAGAGCTGCCCCAGCTGAACCCAATTTAGGTTAACCAGCCCTTCTAGGCCCCACAGGTGCATGAGATAAACCATTTCTTCTTTTATGAGCTGCTGAAACTTTGGTTGTGCATTACCCAGGTTTATTGAAGCAACTGTTAATCCAGACACTGACCCTCCAAAGTTAATCATTTCTTCTGGCACCATGAGAGTGAGGTCAGCACCAAACCCTTCGGGCCCTTTCCACTTGGACTCTTTTTCATTTGCCTATTATCTCTGCATGGCAACAACATGGTCACTCCCCTAACCAAACTTCATTCCTGTTTTTAAGCCATAGTTAAAAGAAATTTCTTTTGAAATAATAGTGGAGAAAATGCAAGGTCTTTTTAAAGAAAAAGAATGGAGAATCCATGCATGGGAATATGCATCTCTTCTTGAACCATTCTCTACAGCCAAAGATTTAAATCCAGCACTTAAGATTATCTGAATGCAGAGCCACTAAAACAAAACAGAACAGAAACTTAAAATCTGCCATTGTGCTAGCATTCACATCTCTTGGGATGATATGAAATAGGAGGGGTTAAGAGTCACTCAGTTGTGCTCTTGGATGATCACAGAGCTATCTTTAGAACCAGGCAGAACCAGGTTACTGAAGCACAAACTAACGGTGTATGCCTGGGAAGCAAAAGTAAATTTTCCAAGCATCTCCGTCTTCCTTTGTCAAAATAAGGATATTTTGAGTTTTCTCTTAAACTATTTTCTCAGTTTATTAAAGGGGACAAATGAGAAAGACATATTGGAGGCATTTACTGGAGTTACAGGCAGCCTCCATTCTCTTTTCTAACCAGACTAAGATATATATCCCATAGTATCCTTACCATACTCTCTCCATTTTTGTTTAAACAAGTGACATTGCATGTCATGGTCATTGCTGCTGCTACACAGCAAGACACATATTATTATGTCAAATGAACTGTGTGAAACTCAGCCAAAGAAGCCCAGGGCACATACAGTTTTGCTTTGTTTTTGCCCTCATTCTACAAGTCCATGCTCAGAGAATAAACCCTTGTGCTTTTACTTTGATTTGGGGTTCAAACAACACTCAGAGAACTCAATCAAGTTCTTTCTTTTTTTTTTTTTCTAGTTGTGACTTTATCTCCTGTATTCCTTCCTTAAGTTCATAGGGACTGGCTGAGAAGCTGATACTGCTTTTCTTAACTGGCTGAGAAGTTCATCGTCACCTGAAAAGTTCATGATCCGGAATTAACCTTTGGGTCCAAAGTGAAAGTGAAGTTACTCAGTCGTGTCCGACTCTTCGCGACCCTGTGGACTGTAGCCCACCAGGCTCCTCCGTCCATGGGATTCTCCAGGCAAGAATACTGGAGTGGGGTTGCCACTTCCTTCTCCAGGGGATCTTCCCGACCCAGGGGTCGAACCCAGGTCTCCATTGGATCCAAAGACAGACTTTATTCCCACAAAATCAAAATTGGTAACACTTTCTTGGATACCCACTGTACACAAACAAAAATTATGTTAACTTGACTGTACAAACATTGATAAACATGAGCCTACTTTTAAAAAACATAATGTTGCTTGTTCTCACAGGTTAAAAGTATAGCAGAAGAAATGGGTTACTTTTTTCCTTTAGAGCCTTTCCTAATAAGCTAACAAACATGAATAGCTGTATTTCAGGATTTTCTCTGCTCCATAATCCTCCCTCAGAAGTTTTCAGACACTGAAGAAATTTTCAAAGATTAACCTTTGGAAAAAGTTGTCTTTTTAGAAAAGACAAAGGGGGAAAAAAAAAAAAAACCTATGTGAAATTTCCCAGAGACTCTCCTTCTAATTTACACTAATAGATATGCAGGTCATATGGAAAATTAAACACCAAAATTTGAATTTTCGGGGCAAGAGAATTTATGCACACAAATCCTATTACCAGCTAATGGGATTTGTGGGGATCCCCAGTGACCTATTTAGAAAATGTACCCCCTGCTGTTCAAGATGAATATATCATGTGAGCTAAACCAGAATATTTAGTCCTGCAGTTGGCTTTATCCCCAGTCTGTCTGAGTGATCCCTCCATGATTTCTAAAAGATGCTGGCAACCATAGCAGTTTGCATATCTGACTGACAGTGCAAAATGACATCTATATTTTCACTTTTAAGTTCTCCATATTTGTTGCAAATACTTTTTAAAGGCCTCTTCCTTCCTTTCTCCTTTCCTCTCTACCCTTCCTTCCTCCTTTTTTTCCTCCTTGACTTCCTGCTCTCCTTTTTCTCCTCACTTCCTTCTCCTAATTCTTAAATGTAGAAAAGAAGTGAAGCAAGCATTAAGGCATTAATATTCTCTCTTTCTCTCTGTACTTGGTTGAAGAGATCGAGGCTCCTGTCACAGTTAAAGTACCTGTCACTGCAGTGGTTTCAGAACTCTCTCTTGACACAAATATACACATGTTTTTGGAGAACTGTTTCTAAGTCAGGACTGTCAGGTGCTGAGAAAACCAAATCACCATGAGTGTGGAAGTGTCCTGGGGTATTGATACTGCACTCCTGTCTGTATAATACTCCCTTGGCAAAACACCAGTTTTCTCTGGGACATGGTCTCTCACCAACCTCCTGCAGCCTCTGACTGGATACAAAATCACCCCTTCCTTCAAAAGGGTGTGTTTCTATTTACCAGCCAATGAAAAATCTATGTCCGCAAAGCAAACATCTCAAATCTTTTCTTGGAACATGCCATCTGAAAGCAAACATACAAAACTAACAAAACTAATGCAAAATTGAATTATTCCTCTTTAAACATATGAATTTTGAGAATGTTTTTATATTAATAACTAAAGAATTAAACTGATTGATAATGATGAAATAGCAGACAACCTTCCAAGAACTATCAGATTAAGAGTCTGAACATGAAATTCTTGGCATTACTCAGATCACCATACATAATCTCATAGAAGGTTACTCTGATAATTAAAGGTGGGTAAAGTAATTCAAAATCAGATTTATGTGAAGCCAGAATAATGATATATAGTAAGATTCTTTACATAAGCTTTTTCTTAACACCAAAGGGTTGGATTTCTGATTTTTCAGCACCTAGACCTTTTAAAACATATAGAAATCACCATTTGTTTGGATATATACAAGCTTATTATTACATCATTAGTTTCCTTATTTCATGTAGAACTTGATTTCTCCTACAAAATTTCTTAACATTCTAGCAGATGCATTCTGTACACAATCAGTGACTGTGATTGTGTTTCCTTGTCTACTGATTTGTGTATGTCCGTGACCTTTTGGCTTCATTCCTTTAAGTCTCAGCAACACTCAGAATTATCAGACTCAGAGGTCATTAGACTCAATTCTAGTTTTTGAGTTTCTTTTTTGAGCATTTGGTAAGGATTGATATTTCATGGGTCTTATTCTTAAAAATCTCCAAAGTTCAAACAGAAAACTGTTAACTCATTCTATTTTGTAATTACCATATGGGTTCATTAAACACTTTTATTTTTGTAAAAGATACATTATGTATCAGTTTTTGCATCATCTGTTGTGCATCAATTTTTCTCAACTATCCAAAAAATCATAAAATAATAAGAATATAGAAGAATGATGAAACATTTAGAAGAATAATACAAAAGTGAAATAAATTGTTATTCTTTAGCTTTCTTACTGTGTTGTACAAAGTAATGCATCATCTTTCAAGAAGGCATAAAGGAAACCTGCCTGTCATTATTTTTTGTAATCTGCTTTTAGCGTTCATTGAAAACAGTAAAATCTGTGTTTGTTTGTTTTTTTTTTTTCTTTCTGCCTATCTGAGCAAAGAGGAGAAAACTGTCAGTGAAAGACATTTCAAAATCATTAGACAAATCAGAAGGTGAATGCAAAGGCAAAGAAAATTGCACTTTACACTTTGGTGGTAAAAGTGATCATATAAGCAAAATCGCAGACTATAGGTGTTTAGATTGATGAAAACTTACAAGAAGTTTTCAAACTCAAATTTGATAAGGAAGCAACATAATTCTAAAGACAAAAGGTAATATGATTTTCTCACCTAAATAGCCAATCAACAGGAAGAGGGACTTCATAACATAAAATTTTTGACAAAAACCTAAACCATCACATTTTGCTAGAAGGATATATATATCTGTATTGTATTATATATGTATTTTATGAAGCATCTTGTCAAACTTGATAAAAATAGTAAATGTCTTGATACTACTGTTAATATTTGATAGTTTACTATAACAAAATTATTAAAATTTTAGTAAAAATTAAGCTTTTAAAATTAAGTAAACTTTTAAAATTCTACGGATTACTTGTAAATGATTTAGCATATTTTGAAAATTAAATTTAAAGTGTTCATTATGCCCAGAGTGAGTAAATTATGACTTACTTATTTTCCCGGCAAATTGAGGGTTAAGTTGTATATATTCTAAATGAGAAGCCTGTATATTCTAAATTAAAACATTTCAGCAAATCTAATAGAAGTGTACTTCCTCCTCTTGACTTTGACTAAAGGGCTCACAGACTGACTGTTGTATCCTTGGACCTAGAGAATATGAGAAACAGTAGAGAAAGGAGCCAAATGAGAAGATAAAGATCCTGCAGTGACCAAACTTTTCTCTGAATGTATTTGTGTTTGCACACTATTTTCCTTATTTATTTCATATGGAACATATTACTGAATTTGGCATTTGAAAGATCAGCATTGCTGATCAAATTACCAACTAGGTTGGTTTAAGAGTATTTCATCAAAACTTTTAGCTACTCCTCAGTTCATCCCAGGGCAACACCATCAACCTTTGTGGCAGCAAGAGAGGAACATAAAAAGATTCTTTGTTGTTTTATGAACACGTGCCAAGCCAAAATTCCCATCTTGCACCTACGGAACCAATTATCAAGATCACCATGTCAATTCAACTGGAGTGCACATATATTTTTCCTTATTTACAGACATGTAATTATTTGCATTTAGTTCATACTACTTATCTTAAAAAACAGCCATAAAAATTTATATTGGTTGTACACATATGGGTAAACGGACTCATTTAGGCTGTTGAATAAAATTTATCAATCCAATTAAATTAACCTGAAAGCTATGCTGAGTGGCAGAGATCTAAATATACTGGTTCTTGTGATTATGTGGTAGCAAAACGCATCCATCAGGTCCCAGGTCCCACTCAAGTGTGTCATGGACATTCAGCTGTACAGATAGTTCAGTTAAATCTCATCTACGTGGTCTCTATTCACTAAATTCTCCCAGCTATGAACCATTAGCATCAAGAATCAATCCAAAGTGTTGGGGAGGGAAGCACTGCCTCCAGCCTGGCCCAGTCTTTTAGTTCCTGTTATAAAATTCTAGTCTTATCCTTCATGCAGCCCAGCACACAAGCTTCTTAAGATTCACAGCTCTAGTACTTTATTGCTCCATCGTAAGAGAGGCAAACCATGAGTCTAGCCTTAAATTCATATTCGTTACATCTCCCCATTTCTCTCAGTTATTTTTATAAATCATAATAGCATTTTAAATTTATTTTTATTAAGATTACTTTTAGAGCAATTTTATATTCACAGAAAAATTGAGGGGAAGATATAGAGATTTCCCATATAGTCCCTTACCCCACACATGGACAGCTTCTCTATTATCAATATGCCCCTCTAGAGAAGTACCTTTGTACAACTGATGAGCCTACACTGACACATCATAGTCAACCAAAGTCATCAGTGTACATTACGGTTCACTCTTGCCATTGTATATTCTATGGGTTTGGACACATAGATAATGACTTGTATCCATCATTATGGTATCATACAGAGTATTTTTCACTGCCTTTAAAATCCTTTATGCTCCACCTATTCATCCCTCCATGCCTCACAAACACTGATTTCTTTTTTTTTTTTTACTGTCTTCATAGATTTGCCTTTTCCAGAATGTCATATAATTGGAGCATACTATACATAGCCTTTTGATATTGATTTCTTTCACTCAGTAGTAATACACGTTTCCTTTATGACTTTTTATGACTTCATGGTACATGTTTTTAAACAGTAAATAATATTCCTAAAATAATACTAAATATGAAAATTCAGTACTTACCACAGTTTATTTTTCCATGGATCTCCTGAAAGACATCATGGTTGCTTTCAAGTTTTGAGAATTATGAACAAAGCCACTATATACATCATGTACAGATTTGTGTGGTTACAAGTTGTGAACTCCTTTGGATAAATACCAAGGAGTGCAACTGCTGGATTGTAGGATAAGAATCTGCTTGGCCTTCTAAGAAATCATCAAAACGTCTTCCAGAGTTGGTACCATTTTTGATTCCCACTAGAAATGAATGAGAGTCCCTGTTGCTCCACATCTTCACTAACCTTTGGTGTTGCCAGTGTCCCAGGTTCTGGTCATTCTAACAGGTGTGTAGTGGTATCTCAGTGTTGTCTTAATTTGCATTTCCCTGATGACATATGATAAAGAACATCTTTTCATATGCTGATTTGCCATCTGTGTATCTCCTTTGATGAGATGTCTGTTAAGGTCTTTGGTCCATTTTTTAATTAGGTTGTTTGTTTTTTTATTCTTGAGTTATGAGAGTTCTTTGTATATTTTGGATAACAATCCCTGATTAGATGTGTCTTTTGCAAATATTTTCTCCCAGTTTGTAGTTTGTTTTCTCATTCTTCTGATCATAATTGGATTAAAAATTTTATTCTCCAGTGGACCTTCTATAAGAGAAGTAATTTATGGCATAAAATTCATAAACAGGTAGATGTACTATAGCAAACAACACAGATGAACTTGATTCTCTAGTTTAAGAAACATTTTAGAAGATCTACTATTGCATCAGGTTCTATGCTAATCTCTAGAAAGAAATGGAAAAAAAAAAAGTAAATAAAACCAAAAATCAAGACAATATGTTGTGTCACAATAAAAGTTTATATAAGACTTAGTATGCTATGGAATTAGGAAAGAGAAAGCATTAAGCTTCCATGGGAGTACAGTGAATACAGGGAGGGTGATGATTATTAAGATAAGAATACTCTTCCAACTATGTGTCTATCAAATCGATCAAATTGTTATTTCTCCAAGTGACAGTGGACATTCTCTCTTGTTGGGCTCTTGTATTTCCCTTTTTTTTTTATAATAGAAATGTCATCTGTGAAATCATTCTAATAATTCTCATGTCCCTTGGAACAAAACCCTTATCTCTTCACATGTCTCCCTCACCTAGTCCCATACATCCTTCCTAGGAAAAAAAAAAAAAAAAACTATAATTTTGGGGCTTTTCCTGACTAAATTGCTCTTATTTAATTAAATATAATTGTCAATCCACTACAACTCTCTGCCCCTTGAATAAATCCACGTTCCACCTCATTCCCACTTCCTTGCAATAGCTTCTTTTCATCTATGGCTCCTTCCCTTCCAGGAGCTTCTGCTGATTTATCATTCTAAATCCATTTTTAATTTCCTAACTTTTATAACACAAAGGTATAAACCTCAATAAACTTGGGTAGGAGACATTACTGTTTGTAAATGCTTTAGGCTTCATCAAAATAGCTCCATTATTTTTTAATTTCCACACTCTCTATAGGCAAGTTGAATGCATGTTGAATTCACAACCATTTGTATGTATGTGCATTTCAGTTTTCAAAGATCTGTGAGTGCCATATGTAGAGAAAAAAATCACACAAAGGCAAGCTAATTAGTAAAAAAACAGCCTAGAGGAAACAAACCTGGAATTAATGGTGACTGCCAACCTAAAAAGCAAATGTCATTCTACCGTAAAATCCCAGAACATTCCTTTCTCTTTCCTGAGGATCTCAGGATCACAGGAACAAATGCTGCTAAGGTAAATAAAAACCCATATAGCCACAGCAAATGTTGTTTATGTAGACCAGACCCAAGTAACCACACTGGTTCAGAGCTGAGTTTTTCAATTGGAAACCTTTTGTGCCCAACCAAAGATGTCTTAATGAGACAGAACCACAAAAAGGGAAGCTATATTAACACAAAGCTTGTTTATAAGTCAGCTGGAAATCATTATTTTCTTAGGAAGTGTTCCAAATTTTGTTATTTTCTACTAGTACTAGGTAATTACTGAATATTTCACAAATAGAAAATAATAATGAATTGGCAATAACACAGAGTTCGTTTTTGGAAATTTTACCAAAAAAAAAAAGCCTCAAAATTACTCACACATGTGAATATGCAAAAATCTATTTTTTTTTTTCTTTCTGACATGTGCTTTTTTCTTATTGAGTTATAAGATATAAGATGAGCAGCTTCCTTTCACTAGTGGAAGTCCAAAGTTCTTCTTGTCAATGTTCATCTTTGGGTAGATTTTGGTCTTTCCTCTCTAATACAGAGAAAGAGTCAAAATCAATTTCATGAGACAAATTATCTACATAGCTTTATCCCAGTTACCATTCAAGAAAGCTTGCTCTAGTGTGACTTCATTTGAATAAACAGTCTATTCAATGAATTTGACCTTATTTGCTGAGTCTTAGGAAAACAGAGAAAGAATCTGGGATAATGGGAGCCACTGTAAAGATTTTCATCTTTCCCACTCTTTTTGCCATAATCTTGAAATATATTTCATTAAAGTTTTTCTAGTACCTTTTCTGCTATTTTCTATAATGGGAAAATCATTTTACTAATGGGAAAGTTTTATTTTTTAATCTCAAAGTCCAACTGAAATGAGTTTAAAACTAGAATATCTTTGAAAGAGGCAGGTTTGGAAAACTCTTAAATTGTGCATTGTGTTAACCCAAGGGTATATGATGGCAAAAAGGATATTTTGGAGTGTGTAATTCCTAATAATTAAGGTTGGGAAGTAGAAGGGAGAAATGTAGGATCTTCTTTGACTGTATAAACAGGGTCAATATATTTAAATTAAAACAGACATTGGCTGGTAGTTTCTTGGCCAACATATATATTTTTAACATATACAAATTTTACATAATATTATATATATACATACTATATATATAATATTCAGTGGTAATAAAGAACAAAATGTCATATTACTCTGGGAAAATCTGCTTTTTAATGAACCAAAACAACTCTTCCTGTTTTTTAAATATATTAATAGTTTAATCTTTTGAAGCTATGTATTGAGATAGCATAGCTAATGATTTCCTCTTGTATTCTGTATATGATTCTATTATTTAGAATTAAACATGATCTGTTTTAAGAACTGTTCCTGTATATTTTATATAAACGAACCACTGAGTAGTAAGATATAATGCCATATACATTTTTCATATTCAGTGTAGCATAATGCCCTCTGATGTTAACATATTTAAGAACTGAGATGAGTTGGCTTTAGAAAATCTTGTCAGGGTTGGGTACAGACCTTCTAATAAAGAGAAAACTAAACTACTATCCCTAAAAAATACCACTTCTCTTGATAAACTTTGAAGTCTTACTTTTCTTAGTTGTTTTTGAATGTGTCATAGGACAAATACTGTCTTGATTATATGATACCATAACTTCTGGGAAATAATTTTTATTTATTGGAAGTACGGTGTGGTAAATTGATATTCAAGAAATAGCACATTCTAGTTCAGGAAAAAGTAAAACTGAAAATGGATAAAACTTCTTAGCAACAATGAAATACAGTAAAGGAGATTTGCAATTTTTTTTAACACATACCATTTGGGATGTATTTGAGAATATGATTTTTAAATGCGTTACTTTTTCCCTACTTAACAGACCTCCCCCGCCCCCGACAAAGAATCCAATTATTTACTATGCTAAAAGGTGAAAACCAAAGGATAAAACCAAAATCAGCTGAACTAACTCGGTTTAATTAGTTATTTCTCTTGTTCCCATAAATGAAGATGCCTACAGAAATAGTACATTTTCATAAGAAACAAAAGACCCCAAAATGAAACCACATGTCCTGTTGAGACCAGTCCTTGAGCTCAGGAAATACCAATTATCTTCATTGTTGTTTTATTCCTTAACTCCTAAAAATGCAGGCATGGTTTTGAATTCCAGTTTGGCAACTATATGCAATTCCCCATCAATGTCACTCACTTTTGTGCCTTTTATCTTTATTTTTAAAGTTATGTTTGATGTTTCCTCAAATAATTTTTTTTCTGAATAAAAGGGGAAAATGTGATTTTAGTTCACAGTTTAGTTTTGAATTTTTTTTCACATACTTAAGTCAGAGCAGGACTGGAAATATCTTCTATTCTCTGCTAAAACTGAGTTTTATGGCTGCTGAAGACTGATCTAATTTTTAATTATACAAGTATTTTGTGGACTAGAATATGCTACTGCTTGATTATCAATTTACCATAAGTTATTTACACAGAAGTTCTAATAAATAATAAAAATCATTAGAATTAAAGAAATGTCCTTTTGCTATTTCTCATTGGGAGATATCTTTAAAATTCTCTTTTCTGCTCAAATTTCCTGGCTAATATTTTTTAAATTATCCAATAATGACCTATCTCTACCTTTTTTTAAATTTTCTGGGCAGTAACTATTAATACATCCAGTAAATATTTGTTGCCTAACTATGGGATGAGAAATACAGTTGTAGAGCATCTCTATAAAAGTTTTTTATCTCGTGCACTAGTGTGATCATGAAGGGCTTCTTTTGTCTTTTTTCTTCTTCTCTCATTCACTCTCTTTCACATAAAGTGACATGTGGTGAGTGGCATACTATTAGAATTTCTTCTGCCAGCTACTCTTCTGTTACTAGTAGTGTTTTTCACTATTTAGCTTTCAAACATTTCAAAGTTTTGTTTGTATGTTCGAAATCAATTGTTTAACAAATCAGAAACAACTGAAGCTAACAGCAGTCCCTAAAGTTGGTAATTTTGTCTTTTTTGCTTAGTGTAGATAAAGGTCAACTAAAAGAATTGAGATCTCTAATTTCTAGTCAAGTGTGCCACCTTCCAGAACATCTACTTACTTTATGTCTAGGAACTATAATTAGAGAAGCAGTGCGTCTTTAGTAGCTCAGTCACATCTGGCTTTGTGACCCCATGGATTGTAGCTCTCCAGGCTCCTCTGTTCATGGAATTCTCCAGGCAAGAATACTGGGGTGCGTTGCCATTCCCTTCTCCAGGGGATCTTCCCCACCCATATCTTCCCACATCTCCTGTGACTCCTGCATTGAGGCAGATTCTTTACCCACTGAGTCATTGGGGAAGTTCCTTGAGAAGTTGTAGATATGTATGAAAATGGCAAAATACTACTGTGTCCTGAGGACTTAACCTGGTAACTGTCAGGTTGTTGCCATTGTTGTTAAGTCCCTCAGTCATGTCTGACTCTTTTATGACACCCATGGACTGTAGCTTGCCAGGCTCCTCTGTCTATGGGGTTTTCAAGGCAAGATTACTGCAGTGGGTTGCCATTTCTTCCTCCAGGGGATCTTCCCAACCCAGGGATGGAACCTGTGCCTCCATCTCCAGGTCTCCTACATTGCAGGTGGATTCTTTACCGCTGAGCCCCATGCTTAGCCCAACTGTCAGGTTGGGGGCCTCAAAATATGGCCAACCAGAAATGTGGGTTGAACTCCATTTGCAGCTAGGGTCTTACCAAACTGCTGCCAGCTCTCAGGGGAATTACAATGGCCATTAGAAGGAACATTTGAATAAGATAAGTTTATTGAAAAAGAGCTTGGTCCTCTGGGATGACTTGGAGAAGTAGGATGGAGGATGGGGTGGAAAGGAGGACAAAGATGGAAAGGATGTGTATATATATATATATATACATATATATATATATATACACACACACACACCTATGCTGATCCACTTTGTTGTACAACAGAAACTAACACAACACTGTAAAGAAATTATATGTAAAATTCTTTACAACACTGAAAGTAATTTAATTTTTTAATAAAAGATTTAAAAAATGTTTTTAAAAGCACACTTAAAAACAATGGCTTCCAAATCAAGCAAACAGAATGGGATACCTATTGTAATTGGTGTGCAGAAACCTCCAAAAGAATCTCAAAATAGCTTCACTGCGAGATTTGCTGTAAAATGCTAATGCAAAAATTAAATATACAAGACATCTAAAACAAAAGGCTTATGGCTGATTCATGTTGATGTATGGAGAAAACAATACAAAATTGAAAAGCAATTATCCTTCAATTAAAAAGAAAAAAAAATTTTAAGGAAAAAAAAATAAAACAAAAGACTATAAGACAAACCTAATCCTATTGTTCCCCCACTTCCTTTACTTTAGCACTCATTCTAATAATCCTGTCTGAATTGTTTTTCTCACTCTAAAAAGACCACACGATCATAAGCAAAAGTCACCAATTAATGGCCTTACAGACACTTCCATATCTCTCTTCACAGGAGGATACCCATATGGCCCTCTCCCAAAGCTGATGAGACTCTGAGGGTTTTTTCCTCTGGTGAATTGATATGCTATTCCATTTAATAGCCAAGGGAAAACAAAAATTAAAATTCCTACCAGAGTCAGCTCTCCCAGATCTCTGTCACTAGTACCCAGAAGAGATAGGAAAATAAAATATCACTTGCACTGTCTTTGAGGACATCTCTTGAGTCCAAGAAATCAACCAATATTGCCAGAAATATGACAAGCTAGACAGCATATTAAAAAGCAGAGATATCACTTTGCTGACAAAGTTGTATAGGCAAAGCTATGATTTTTCCAGTAGTCATGTATGGATGTGAGAGCTGGACAGTAAAAAAAGGCTAAGTGCTGAAGAATTGATGCCTTCAAACTATGGTGCTGGAGAAGACTCTTGATAACTCCCAGGACTACAAGGAGATCAAACCAGTCAATCCTAAACAAAATCAACCCTGAATATTCATTGGAAGGGCTGATGCTGAAGCTGAAGCTCCAATACTTTGGGCTGTCTGATGGGAAGAGCCAACTCATTGGAAAAGACCCTGATGCTGGGAAAGATTGAGGGCAGAAGGAGAAGGGGGTGACAGAGGATAAGATGGTTGGATGGCCTTACCGACTCAATGGACATGAGTCTGAGCAAACTCTGGGAGATAGTGAAGGACAGGGAAGCCTGGCATGCTGCAGTCCATGGGGCCACAGAGTCAGATATGACTGTGACTGAACAACAACAACAGCTAAAAAACTGGCAAGATATTTCATGGGATTTTTTTTATTAGGTAGCTCTATGGTTGGAGTTGGTAAGAGATCAAAAGCTGATATTTAGAGCCTGATAGAAATATTTTTCAAGCTATCTCTCCAAAGTAAATTGAAGATAATGTAGTTGGATGGTACATCAACCTATGATTTTCTTTGACATAGTTGATTTTAATTGGTTTGGGTCTTGGGGACCATGGCTCTGCAGTGCCCTCCAAACACTGGGAATTAATTTGCTCATTATAATTATAATAATCTCTCTGGTGCATTGTATTATCTCAAAAGCTCTAAATGTGTGTTTGTAGCTGCTAAGCATTAAACAAATGATCTCCCTAAGACTGGAACATCAGAAAAGGAATGAAGAGAATCTGTGACTATCATAGGAATTGAGCAAAAGCATCGTGACTTGTGGATACCACACAAGGGATCAACAAAGCTTTGAGAATCAGAGAGATAGGTAAGAGTGACACTAAAGCCTAAATTTTGATCACGTCTCTCAATTAACCGGAGAGTTTGATCAAAAGTGCGAAGAAAAAGAAACACTGATCCTGAAATGGAGTCACTTGTGCTAAGCTCCATGTCAGTAAACCAAGACTTAATACTTAACTTGCTGGCAGTTCAACTTCCCACAGGAATGTAGTCTTAATTGGCTGGTCTGGAATTTTCTGGTCAGCACCAATGACATACTATGACATAAAGCTCCCTTCTATCCCTCATGGGTAATTTACCTATGTCTGAAAATAATCTACTCTTTCCCCCTTTCTGCTTATCCAAGCCTTTCATTTTGTACAGCTCTTCAAGGGTCCTCTCTTTCCTGCTAGGTGGGATGCCACCCAATTCATGAATTGTTCAATAAAGCCAATTAGATCTTTCAAAGTTCCTTGATTGAACTTTTGTGAGCTTCAGTTTTTCTTTTGTAATACAGTGATAATGATATCTGTTCAACCTTCCTCAGGGATTTTTTGAGAATCCGATAAACTAATGTGGATAGAATCACTTTGTAATATGTAAAGTGTCATAAAAATATAATCTGTTATTATAAGTATTCATAGAGAATTCTGTAATATTTGATTTCTAAATAGTGTGTTCATTTCTTACAGTTTCACTTGAAAAGAGTCTATTTTTAAAAAATACAATTGTTGTGTCAAACGAAGAAAGCAAACTGACATCCAGTAATGAGCAGAACTTGGAAAATAATACAGTCTCCTAGCCTCCTAAAGAAACTTATCTTGTGTGTTAAATTTACTTTAAAAATTAATGAGAGAGTTGGAGTTTATAGTTATCCTTCACTAGAACTCCAACTGGATAGACTAGAAAAAGAACCAACTGCTATCCATAAGCCTGTTTTTCAGATTTTTGTTTCACAAAACAGATCTGAATCCTTAGGTCTTAAAGGGGGAAAAAAAAAATCTTCCAACCACCAGCCCCAGATCGCTGTGTAAAATGAAATGGAGGTGGGAGGACAAAACCTCTCAGGATCGAGCAGAGGCCATGTCAACAGATGTGGCTGCAGTGAATAGAAAAGGTTGAATAGTTGCTTTGTTGCTTGCTTTCTGTTTGTACCACAGAGGGTCCTCTCTATACAAATCTTTCTGGCAGATGATGTACCACATAACTCTTACTGCCTGTAGAAACATACAGAACCTGATCTTTGCTAAACACAGGCACCCTCAGCTCTTGGCTCTGTTTATTTTAATGAACGTTTATTTTAACAAATGCTTTGCATAAGACCAAACATTTATGGTAATTGTGAAAGAGAATGTATGAAGAACATAACTGAAAAGCCCATATAATTTTGCTTTTGAATCTACTGACAGAAAGCAATCAGTCTCAGACTACACTGAACAAAGAAAAACAATACATGTGAGTTTTTCAAAGTTGTACTTATAATTGGCATGTATGAAATGACTTCATAGCTAAAGAGAGAAGGAAGGTGTGTTCAAATTGAAGCTATTTCTTAAAAGAAACCCTGTTATGTGAGTGTGTTATGAACAATGTGTTGAAATGAGCCACACAACCTTCACTCTATTATTAAAGATTTTTATGGAAAAGTACATGGCATTGTTGAAGTACTCTACACATGTCCATTGATTTATTTCATGAGGAACTGTTATTGTTGCCTACTTGTAAAAGGTCAGACACCAGAATTTGGAGGCCTGCCCAGACTCCTTTAAATAACCCCAGGGACCTGGCATTCTGTGATCCAGGATGCCTCAGCAAGTGGGTGGGTGGACAGTGGTTGAGAGGTGTTCTTCCATTTATTAAACTCTTATTTTTGTCAAATAAAATCAACACCAGCCTTGAAGGCCAGCAGTAGCCAACAGCAATAAAACATAAAATGTTCCTTCATAAAGGTATATGGTCATATTCAACTCTTCCTCTGTAGTAGATTTTTATTTCACATGGAACAGAATAAATGAGTCTCCTGAAAGCGGGTGGATTTACAGCTTGAATTTACTATTCTTCTAGCATGGTGATAACTTCACTAATATAAATGTTGTGTCTGCTTTGCAGAAATTCTCCACTGAAGCAAATGATGCATATCTAGGCATAGGAGAAGGATGCGAGTTCAGGAAGAACAAGAAAGAGGGAAGAAGGGAAACACTGAGAATGTGCCCTGTTTCTCGAATGACATACTAAACAGCAATATACAATAAAAGGCATAATCTTAGAAACTGCAGTTCTTATAATCGGTATTCCTTCCTTCATACCTGTATTCTTATGTACTAACCAGATATTGTTTTTCATGAGCTGCCTAATTTATGTAAGTGTGTGGAATGATTCTTTAGGGGAAAGGAAAAAAGGGTATGGTCTTCTTGAAATGTATCTGATTCCCTTTCCATGTTTAGACAGCTGTATGTTTCTTCATCCTCTCTAGAAATATTTCAAAGCAGGTAAATAAGATGACTTGCTTTAATTCCTTCATTTCCTATTCTGCCACACATTCTGACTTTGTCATTAGTAAACAAACATGATTTGGGCACAAAATTAAAAAACAAACAACAAAAAAATGCAGGGAAGAAGAGGGGAAAAGGACACACTGAGAGAAAGAATTTAAATCTGAGGCCTCGGGAGCCCCCTCTTTCTCTGTCTACACAGAGCTAGCAATGTCAGCAAGCCTTTGGTCCTCACCAACAGGGCTGGAGGCCCCGCGATACAGGACTGTGTCCCATGCATTCATGGGCCGCCCTGACACCGCAGCCCCTTTTGTTCAGAGCCAGATCATTGCTCTCCCTCCTCTCAGCGGCCATATGGTGCAGGGGAGACCCAAGCACAAAGACAGACAGGGAGAGTGCAAGGCTGAAAGAGCAACGGAAGAAAGAAAATCAAGAGCTGCAGATGAAGCTAATTTACGTCCAGCGTGGAAGGGGCGAGAAGGCAAGGTGGGGCTGAGAACGGAGAGGAGAGAGGCAGCACATGGAGAGAGCATGTGGAGCGGATGTTCTTGCAATATGAAACTGCTCACAGATAAGTGCCAGAGCTGTTTCCTGTGAGATGTGGGCTCTGCTTATTCTCCAAATATGGTGTTAAAAACAGAAAATGACCACTATGATTATTTATCTTTTGTTATCGGTCTTAAAATCATTTCTATTATTCCTCAAGGTCAGGAGTTACATCATTTTTTTTTATCATAATGATATAGTTAACAAGAAAAATATGCTGTTTTTATGCATATTCCCACAGTCTTGCTCTGCGATAATTTTCAATATTGTGTAAAGCCTCTCTCTTCATACGAAAATTACAGTGTACATGTATTTTTTCCCTCTTAGTCAGTAAATGTCCTCCCAATCAGGACATACGGGGAGCCTACCTTTTCAGGAGTCTATGGCCAACCTGTTGGGACACAATTCATACTTTATTAAATCACATGAATGTTCCCAATGTATAGGTTTTTGCATCAAGATTGTTAGATTTTTTTAAAGTCAAAGTGATCAGAATACATAACACATGTAACCTGGCACTCTGAAAAAAAGTTTATGCTAATTAGGGTGTAACATTTGATTTTCTCACCATTTATTTTCTGTATAATACAATGTACAGCCATATTTATCATGTTTCATGATGGAAAGAGGCAGAAATAGAGCTCTCTGCCATAAGAAGGCCTTGATAATTTTGATCATTCCTTCAATGAGTAAGTAGTATAACAAATAGTACAGCTGCCCAATATTTCATATTTAATTCTGACCTCATAATGTTTGATAAGATAATGTTGTATGAAAATATTATTATTTTACATGTCAAGGTGTATTGAAGAATCCACAAGTTTCATGGTTATACAAGTTAACAAGTGCTTATCTCAGATATAATTATGCCACCTTTTATAAAGAATAAAGGCTCCTTGAAACTGTCTATAGCTTGAAGTCCAATACACGACATTCTGCTAGTTTAACTCCTGCACTTTGACAGTTACCTCTCAGTATACATGGTTGATGTTTCCAAATCTATCTCTTAAAGTTGGAGTTAACCAGCAGCTCAGATTTTGGATTTGCCTTCATCTCTGTCTACATTTACTCACTTGGAGATCTTATCTAATCTCACGCTTTTAGACACCATCCAAATGATGACAGCAGCCATATTCACATCTCCTAAACTCTACATGCATATTTCAAGCTGCCATCTCAGCATATCCCTGTGTCTGTGTGACAGACATCTTAAACTCCATGTGTCCAAATCTAAATTCCCGATCTGCACCCACTAAACCTGCTTCTCCCATGGGTCTCCCAATCTCAATTATTAATAACTACCACTCTTTCCTGGTAGCCCCTCAGGCCAAAATTCTTGAAGTCATCATTGATTCTTCTCTTTCTTCAAACCAGTACAACAGTACATAGTACAACAGTAATCCTTGTTGATTTTTATCTTCAAAATATATCCAGGATCCAGCCACTTCTTACCGGTTCTATAGCTACCATTTTGCTCCAAGCTCCCAGGGTTTCCCTACTGCCTTTCCGTAATAATCTTATTTGTCTTTCGGCATTCATTCTTGTCCTTATACTATATTCTCAATAGAGCAGCCAGGATAAACCTTATACTACTTTTTATATCTTTTCCTTTTATGTACAAAAACCTGTGAATCATCTGCCTACCCATTACCTCTTAAACCTTGCCTCAGTCACACTGGCTAGCTTCCTTTTTGCACATGCACTAATCATACTCTTGTCTTTGACTAGCTTCTTTGTCTAGAACACTTTTTCCTCAGATTTCCCCACTTCATTCAAGTTTTTCTTACATGTTATCTTTTCAGGGAAACCTGCCCTCACACTCCATTTAACATTGTAACCCTCCGCCCAACACACATTATCCCAGTTCTTGTTATGTTTTTCCCACAGAATGTTTTACTTTCTAACTTCCAAAATAAAATTTCTTCCTGCGAGATTAGCACCACGAGGCACTGAAATGATTGAAAATACATGAGGTATATCTTCTTGTGAAGTCTAAATTATAGTTACCATGTCTAGTTACCATCAGAAATAGAAATAATGGTTTTATTTTTTCTACCTAGAAGTGTATGATTCACCAAAATATATTTTACAATTGCTTTTCTGTTTTCTTGGAGAAGGCAATGGCACCCCACTCTAGTACTCTTGCCTGGAAAATCCCATGGACGGAGGAGCCTGGTGGGCTGCAGTCCATGGAGTCACTAAGAGTCGGACACGACTGAGCAACTTCACTTTCACTTTTCTCTTTTCATGCACTGAAGAAGGAAATGGCAACCCACTCCAGTGTTCTTGCCTGGAGAATCCCAGGGACGACGGAGCCTGGTGGGCTGCAGTCTATGGGGTCACACAGAGTCGGACACGACTGAAGTGACTTAGCATAGCATAGCATAGCATATCTGTTTTCTTGGCATTTTCCTAAAAAGGAAGAACTGATATATGTTAGATGTCAGAATCTGCTCTTCAGATTCTGCTCTTCAGAATCAGTTTCCCAAACTGAACTGATTTTAAGATAAAAGGGAAACCGCCAGTAAAAGAGAAATTAAAATTAATATTCAGTTTGTATTAGTTTTGCCAAACATCAAAATGAATCCGCTATACTAATACAATTATGTAAAGTTTAAAAAAAAATAAAAAATAAAATTAATATTCTATAAAGAGAAAAGTAATTGATAGAAAAATGAAAGTACATCCTAAATTAGCCTAAATATTATCCCTCAAAACATGTAGATTAAATGAAAAACTTAGGGAAAAACATATGCATTGCTGTTATAACCAAAACACTTGGTATATTCTGTACATTTGGTAACTGTCTGTAAGTAAAGGTTCTAACTAGACTCTTTCTTGTGCTCACTTTTCTTCTACTGCTGCTACTGTGTATGGTTAAGAACTTGCTGAGGCTAGGTTCTCCAGTGAAAAAGTATTCAAAACATGGAAAGAAGGTCATTTAAATTTATATAACCAAACAAAGATATCAGAAGTTACATTTTCACATGGAAAAGCCTGGGACTTGGAGTTGGCTGCTGCTGCTGCTGCTGCTAAGTAGCTTCAGTTGTGTCCAACTCTGCGACCCCATAAATGGCAGCCCACCAGGCTCCCCCATCCCTGGGATTCTCCAGGCAAGAACACTGGAGTGGGTTGCCATTTCCTCTTCCAAAGCATGAAAGTGAAAAGTGACAGTGAAGTCGCTCAGTCATATCTGACTCGTAGAGACCCCATGGACTGCAGCCTACCAGGCTCCTCCATCCATGGGATTTTCCAGGCAAGAGTACTGGAGCGGGGTGCCATTGCCTTCTCCGTTGGAGTTGGCAGCATTGGTTAATATCCCAGCTCAAATGTTTAGCTGCCTCAGTAGCTTTGTCAAGATAATTATTCTGAGTCTATTCCCTCATCTGTTATGGATTGAGCCTACCTCAATCCACTGTGGTGATGATGATAATAAATGCCTCTAAGACACATTCTGGTACATACAAAGTACTGACAAAAGCTGCACACAAAAAAATCAGTGCTAATCTAATAAAGTATAGAATGACATATGAAAGTCAGAGGTATGGACATCACTTTCAATCATGTTCCTCCTTTAAAATTAGGAGTTCATGATTTCAATTTAATTTTATATAACCTTTGTTATGGTATTAACCAGAGCGAAAAAAAGAAAGAAACCTTGATTAGTTATTAATGGGGACCCATGACACCTTGATCGGCACCATCTGTTTCTTCTCAAATGAATCTCAAAATATACAGAATTCCTACTTGTTAGCATATAAAGAGCATTTCCTGAATAAGTGAATGAATCACTGAATGAATGAATCAATGAACCTCAAAAGGTCAGTTTTCATCCCAAATCGAAAGACGGGCAGTGCTAAACAATGTTCAAACTACTGCACAGTTGCGCTCACTTTCCAAGCTAGTACAGTTATGCTCAAACTTCTTCAAGCCAGGCTTCAGTAGTACTTGAACTGAGAACTTCCAGATGTACAAGTTGGGTTTAGAAAGGCAGAGGAGCCAGAGATCAAATTGCCAACATTCATTGGATCATACGGAAAGCAAGAGAATTCCAGGGAAACATCTACTTCTGTTTCATTGACTATGCTAAAGCCTTTGACAGTTCAACGGTTCAGCAAACTGTGGAAAAGTCTTAAAGAGATAGAAATACTAGACCGCCTTACCTGTCTCCTGAGAAACCTGTATGCTGATCAGGAAGCAACAGTTAGAAATTTACAGGGAACAATGGACTGGTTCAAATGGGGAAGGAGTATGACAAGGCTGTATACTGTCACCCTGTTTATTTAACTTATATGGAGGGTACATCATGTGAAATGCCGGGTTGGATGAATCACAAGCTGGAAGCAAGATTGCTGGGAGAAATATCAACAATCTCAGATATGCAGACAATAATACTCTAATGGCAGAAAAGTGAAGAGGAACTAAAGAGCCTCTTGATGAAGGTGAAAGAAGAGAGTGAAAAAACTGGCTTAAAACTCAACATTCAAAAAACTAATATCATGGCATTGAGTCCCATCACTTTTTGGCAGATAGAAGGGGAAAAAGTAGAAGCAGTGACAGATTTTCTCTTCTTGGGCTCCAAAATCACTGCAGATGGTGATGTAGCCAAGAAATTAAAAGACATTTGCTCCTTGGAGGGAAGAATATGACAAGCCTAAACAGTGTATTAAGAAGCAGAGACACTCAAAAGGTCTGTATACGTAAAGATATGGTCTTTCCAATAGTCATGTATGGATGTGGGAGTTGGACCATAAAGAAGGCTGAGTGCCAAAGAATTGATGCTTTCAATCTGTGGTGCTGGAGAAGACTCTTGAGAGTCCTTTAGATAGCAAGGAGATCAAAAAAATCAATCCTAAAGGAAATCAGTCCTGATATACTTTGGAAGGACTGCTGCTGAAGCTGAAGTGCCAGTACTTTGGCCACCTGATCTGTACAGCTGACTGACTCATTGGAAAAGACTCTGATGCTGGGAAAGATTTTAGGCAAAAGGAGAAGGGGGCAGCAGAGAAGGAGATGGTTGGATAATATCACCAACTCAGTGATCATGAACCAGGGCAACTCCAGGAGATAGTAAGGGACAGCAAGGCCTGGTATGCTGCAGTCCATGGCGTTACAAAGAGTTGGACACAACTTAACAACTGAACAACAGCAACACCTGGCACCTTGATCATCATTATCTGATGCTTCTCAAATGAATCTCACAGAACCCCTGCTGCTGCTGCTGCTAAGTTGCTTCAGTCGTGTCCAACTCTGTGCAACCCCATAGATGGCAGCCTACCAGGCTCCCCCTTCCCTGGGATTCTCCAGGCAAGAACACTGGAGTGGGTTGCCATTTCTTCTCCAATGCATGAAAGTGAAAAGTGAAAGTGAAGTCACTCAGCTGTGTCCGACTCTTCGTGACTCCATGGACTGCAGCCTACCAGGCTGCTCCATCCATAGGATTTTCCAGGCAAGAGTACTGGAGTGGGGTGCCATTGCCTTCTCTGCACAGAATCCCTACCTGGTAGCAAATAAAGAGTGTTTCCTGAGTTCAGCCTAAGGTAATATCCTCAACTTGATTTAATTTTTCAAAAAATGAGGATAACTTATTTCAAAGAAATCAACAGGGACTTGTTGAACTCATGAGCACAGCAACTTGTTGAATTCATTGAGCTTCAGTACCTGAGATGTTGAGGAAGGGTGTGGTTGTAAATGAGCGCTTATGTTGTGCTTTTGTCAGCTCAGGCTGCCTTAACAAAACACCACAGACTGAACGGCTTAAGTAACAGACACCTATTTCTCATAGTTCTGCAGCCTAGGAAGACCAAGATTGAGGTACTTGTATGTTCGGTTCTTTGTGAAGGCCCTTTTCCTGACTTGCAGGCAGTGGTAGTATTTTCCCTCTGTCCTCACATGGCAGAAAGGGAGAAAGTGAGAGGACTCTGGCATTTCCCCTCTTCTTATAAGGGTACTAACCTCATCATGAGAACCCTACCCTCATGACCTCATTCTAATCTGAATACTCTCAAAGCTCCACCTCCAATGCAATCACACTGGGGGTTAGAGCTTCAGCATATCAATTTGGGGGACACATACATTAAATGCACAGCATATTGCCAAGCAACAGAAAATGTGCAATGAAGTTTTGAACTGACATTATTAAAAGCAGAAAGTATTACTTATAAAAATAGTGATGCTGATTTCAGATTGCAGGCTCCATTCTTAGATAGTTCCTTGTTTTGCCTGTCTGCTCTTTATGCTTTTAGTTATCATCTAGACTTTTGTTGATACATCTACTCTTATTATCTGCTGTGGAAGTATTCTGAGCTCTGCTTTTTGACACCGTAAAACTCTACTACATTATTTGAACCAGTACAGTGGCAACTTGTACACTCTCCTCCCCTCTTTCTTCTTGAGATGCTTTCTGTTTAGTTCACTGTACATAAACTGTCTAAGCATCCAAGATCTAACCTGGGCAAATGCTCAGTAATATACATCAAAATGTCAGATGGGCTAAGTCCCAAGTTCTTCTGATTGAACAAATTATTCCCAGTGTCATATGATATCTACTAAGCTTCATTACCAGATATTAAACTAGGCATTTTTATTGACCTTCCCTCATTTAATATTTGTATTACCTTGTATGATATACACTGCCTATTCTTGTTTTGCAGCCACTGAAATTGAGATCAACAGTGATGAAAATACCTTGTCTCAAGAGATTGGTTCAAGATCGTGGAGTCGAAAGACATGCGCTCATCTCCTCCTGCAAGAGCACCAAAATTGCAACTAGCTATTGAACAACCATCAACTGGAAAACACTGGAACCCACCAAAAAAAGATACCCCACATCCGAAGACAAAGGAGAAGCCACAATGAAACAGCAAGAGGGGCAAAATCACAATACAATGAAATCCCATACCCACCAGGTAGGAGACCCACAAACTGGAAACAAAAGTACCAAAGAAGTTCTCCCACTGTTATGAAGGTTCTGAACCCCACATCAGGCTTCCCAGCCTGAGAATGCAGCAAAGGGACTAGGAATCCCCAGGGAATCTGACTTTGAAAGCCATCAGTATTTGATTACAGGATTTCCACAGGACTAGGGGAAGCAGAGACTCCACTCTTGGACAAACAAAATCCTGTATGCACCAGGACCTAGGGTAAAGGAGCAGTGACCCCACAGAAGACTAAACCAGATTCACCTGCTAGTGACGGAGGCACTATGGAGGCATGGGTCAGCAGTAGCTCCCCACAGGGACAAGGGCACCAGCAGCAGAGGTCCTGGGAGGTGCCCTTTTACAGAAGCCCTCTTGGGGGTTGCCATTAACCCTGCCATAGGGCCTGTAGATTTCAGGGCTGGATCACCTCAGGCCAACCATCTAAAATACTTTGTCTCAAATTACACACTTTATATAAAAACAAAGCCAGAATTGAACATATATTTTGTGACTTCAAGTCCAGGTAATACCATTTCAATAAGCTTAATATCAAACAGGACCAATAGGTGATACAAATCCAATTTAATACTGACAAAATCAGATCTCTCTGTCCTTTGGGGAGTTGGATGGTATCAGTACATTACAGAACTTAAATTTGGAATTCTTGTTTTCTTTCTGTCAATTGTCCTCACACAGTGCATTCTGGACTTCTTGGCATAACTAACTATTCATTTCAATCAGTATATCCTCATGTAATATACTGTCTAAAAACAATGCCACAATAAACTGGTATGTCAATATACCATTAAGAGTTTGAGCATTGACCATATTTAATTTCACCTATCACTGATAGTAATCCAAAGCAAGGCCACTTGAGTTAAGTCTTAAGAGATAAGAAAGGCTTCTCAAAAAGCCTTTTCCTAGGATGTGATGTTAGGATACAATCTATTTGAAGGAAATGCCCGTCAGCTTCATCTTGACCCTCAAGAACTCTATCTGTTTTGTGTTTGTATAAAATATCTGCCTCTCTTCTCAACTGTTACTGGGGTCATCACCAAGAGCCCTTCTGCAATTCTTGAGTACATCCTTCATTAAGGAATGATTGAATAGAAAGTGAGAAGTGTAGCAAAGAAGTTCTATGGAGAAAAAAATCCCAGAGGAGAGGGACTTAGTACACAACAAAGATCCATGGCTTGCAGTTAGAATCTTCTCTGGCTCAAATCCTAGGTCTGGCATTCATTAGCAGTAGGACTTTGGGCCTCTTTGAAATTAACTGCCCTTGTGTTGAACACTTGTAACTTAATAGCATCCACCTCAAAGAACTTTTACAAAGCACAAGTTATATAGTTTGTGTGACTATGCGATTAAAAAATAACATGTGCTCAATAATTTTTAATTTCTTTTCTTCATGTGTATTTATTTTCCCAATTAGGGTGTAAATTCTATTAGATCAAGGTCTGCATTTTAGTTCTTTTTCAAACAAGGCTTAGCATGGTTTTTTTCATATAATAGTCACTCAGCAAGTGAAACTATAGAAACAAAAAGACGGTTCAGTTCAGTTCAGTTGCTCAGTCCTGTCTGGCTCTTTGCAACCCCATGGACTGCAGCATGACAGGCTTCCCTGTATATCTCCAATTCTCAGAGCTTGCTCAAACTCATGTCCATGGAGTTGGTTATGCCATCCAACCGTCTCATCCTCTGTTGTCGCCTTCTCCTGCCTTCGATCTTTCCCAGCTTCAGGGTCTTTTCAAATGAGCCAGTTATACGCATCAGGTGGCCAAAGCATTGGAGCTTCAGCTTCAGCATCAGTCCTTCCAATGAATATTGAGAACTGATTTCCTTTAGGATCGATTGGCTTGATCTCCTTGCAGTTCAAGGGACTCGAGAGTCCTCTCCAATGCCACAGTTCAAAGCATCAATTCTTCAGTGCTCAGCTTTCTTTATGGTTCAACTCTCACATCCATACATGACTGCTGGAAAAACCATAGATTTGACTAGACTGACCTTTGTTGGCAAAGTAATGTCTCTGCTTTTTAATATGCTGTCTAGGTTGGTCATAGCTTCTCTTGCAAGGAGCAAGTGTCTTTTAATTTTATGGCTGCAGTCACCATCTATAGTGATTTTGGGGCCCAAGAAAATAAATTCTGCCACTCTTTCCATTATTTCCCCATTTATTTGCCTTGAAGTGATAGGACCAGATGCCATGATTTTAGTTTTTTGAATGTTGAGTTTTAAGCCAGCTTTTTCACCCTCCTCTTTTAATTTCATCAAGAGGCTCTTTAGTTCCTCTTTGCTTTCTGCCATACAGGTGGTGTTATCTGCATATCTGAGGTTATTGATAATTCTCCTGGCAATCTTGACTCCATCTTGTGCTTCACCCAGCCTGGCATTTCGCATGATGTATGCTATATAAGTTAAAAAAGCAGGGTGACAGAGTACAGCCTTGATGTACTCCTTTCCCAATTTGGAACCAGTCTGTTGTTCCATGTCTGGTTCTAACTGTTGCTTTTTGACCTACATACAGATTTCTCAAGAGGCAAATAAATTGGCCTGGTATTGCCATCTCTTGAAGAATTTTCCACAGTTTGTTGTGATCATGGAAAAAGATGGTTAGAAGAAACAAAAATTAGTGTACTGGGGTATCTGCAGTAGATGGCTCTGGGACTTCTCACATTCTGAGTAGTACTTTGCTTAGCTGAGGGTCAAGATATTTTAAGTATAAACTTTGCAATCAATATAATTTTTATTTTCACAATTTGCCCAATAGGACCACTGGGTCCAGTACCAAAGAGCAGCCTTTTTTTTTTTTTTTTTTCAAACCGTATATTTTTTAATTTAGCTAAAGCCAAAAGTGAGCCCATCTGTGCTATTCAATGAGAGATAAGGATTCCCATACTACATCATAAATCATTTTCTCTGTTTTTCTCTCTGTTTCTGTCTCTTTCTCCCTCTCTCTCTCATACACACACACGGCTCAAACTTTCAAAGTGCTGAAAAATTCATTCTTCACAAAAATATAGTTTGAAACTGAAATCTTATTGGGGAAAGTCAGAAATTAACTGAGGTGAAATAATTGCATTCATTTTCTTGTGTTTTTCTAAGAGGACTGACACAAGCTGTGATGAGGAAATACGACCTCCTACACATGTTTTCCATGAGGAATATGCTTGTTGTACAGCCACTGAGTTAAAAGCAAGCTTCACTCCCTGGTGCACAAAAGTATTTTGGAAAATGAGCCAGAGGAGTCAGGACTGCTATTTCTCAGTCTGCTTTAACCATTGACAGACTATTTTTATAGCAACTCTGAAGATATTCAGGTGAGACAGACACCCAAGAGAATACTGGGGAAACACCTACTTTCACATGGGTATTACATCGTGCTCACTAATATATTCTAATAACATAATTCCTGTTTCAAATGTAAACAACTTGTACACTACTTAGTATACTACCTGAGTTTAATACTACTTTAACTCTACAGATTTCTCATATAAGGACACCCACTGAAAGTTGTCCTTCACTGTTCAGTTCAGTTCAGTTCAGTCGCTCAGTCGTGTCCGACTCTTTGTGACCCCATGAATCACAGCACGCCAGGCCTCCCTGTCCATCACCAACTCCCAGAGTTCACTCAGACTCACGTCCATTGAGTCAGTGATGCCATCCAGCCATCTCATCCTCTGTCGTCCCCTTCTCCTCTTGCCCCCAATCCCTCCCAGCATCAGAGTCTTTTCCAATGAGTCAACTCTTCGCATGAGGTGGCCAAAGTACTGGAGTTTCAGCTTTAGCATCATTCCTTCCAATGAATAACCAGGACTGATCTCCTTTAGAATGGACTGGTTGGATCTCCTTGCAGTCCAAGGGACTCTCAAGAGTCTTTTCCAACACCACAGTTCAAAAGCATCAATTCTTCGGCGCTCAGCTTTCTTCACAGTCCAACTCTCACATCCATACATGACCACTGGAAAAATCATAGCCTTGACTAGATGGACCTTTGTTGGCAAAGTAATGTCTCTGCTTTTCAGTATGCTATCTAGGTTGCCAGAAGATTTGGAAAACTCAGCAGTGGCCACAGGACTGGAAAAGGTCAGTTTTCATTCCAATCCCAAAGAAAGGCAATGCCAAAGAATGCTCAAACTACCACACAATATCACTCATCTCACACGCTAGTAAAGTAATGTTCAAAATTCTCCAAGCCAGACTTCAGCAATACGTGAACTGTGAACTTCCAGATGTTCAAGCTGGTTTTAGAAAAGGCAGAGGAACCAGAGATCAAATTGCCAATGTGCGCTGGATCATGGAAAAAGCAAGAGAGTTCCAGAAAAACATCTATTTCTGCTGTATTGACTATGCCAAAGCCTTTGACTGTGTGGATCACAATAAACTGTGGAAAATTCTGAAAGAGATGGGAATACCAGACCACCTGACCTGCCTCTTGAGAAACCTATATGCGGGTCAGGAAGCAACAGTTAGAACTGGACATGAAACAACAGACTGGTTCCAAATAGGAAAAAGAGTACATCAAGGCTGTATACTGTCACCCTTCACTGTTACTTGAATCCAATTAAGGTAACATTATGTCTGTCTTGCGTTCTGATGAAAGCACTGAGATATTACATTCTCTGATAAATACTCAGATATCTTAATGAGGTCAATGTCACTACTTGTCTAATTAACTTTTATTTTCTGTAATTCACACTCTGGAAGTCTCCACTGTGATATTGATGAGATTCAGGTCACAATACCCCCAAATCTGGCACTTTGGCACGTTGACTCTTTTAAGGTGAAGGAAACTGAGAAATGAAGAGTGACAGAAAGACTCTGAGCTTCTCTAATGAAGCTGGTCACTAGAGCCTTATGTGAGAAGTGCCCTCCCTATACCCAGAGAAAAGAAGCATCCTTAACTTTGAAGACAGAGGGATGCTGAAAGGAATCTAAACCAACAGACCTTCTAAGTTTCCCCTAGTTCAAGACAAAGCTCATACCCTCTGTCCTACCCCATTCTCCCATAACTTTCCACTCTTCATCAAACCTAGCATAAAAATGTTTAGGTTTAATCATTTCTACAGATCTGCATTTCCTCATGAGGGCCCCTGTGTTAGGTAAAATTTAGATCAAATAGGTTTGTATACTTTCTGTTGTTAATCTGTGTTTTGGTACAGAGAATAGCTAAGAATCTAGAAAACTGGAAGGAAAAATATAGTTTCTCTCCCATACAATGTCTTATTGAAAGAAAGTGCTGTTATTAAATAGAGTACAGTAAATATTACTTCTGTATAACTTCATAGTTGAGGAAATTGGAGATAATATAGTTATTTTAATATATATTGAAATGATAAATTAATGTTCAATAATTCTAAGAGTATGAATTAAGTTATGTTTTGGTAAAATAATTTTACTGTATCTTACCTTTACTTTCTCTGTATACTGTCATTTCTAGGAGCTCTCTGAGTGTTCTGACTCAAAGCCCAGGTGGGATGCAATTTATTAGCCATAATAGCTCTTTGAGCATTGGATTACTAAAAATTGTTCCTGAAATTCTTAAGCAATTTAGTGCTTGGAAAAGAGACCTCCAGCTTTAAAGATACTACCACTGAATATGAAAATCTAGACTCAGTTGCTAACCATGCAAAGAGGAAAATGCCCTCTGGGTGTGTGAATAATTTTATTTATCTAGCATTTGTTCCCTCTGATTATGTATTTTTAGAGCAGACTTTTAAAAAAGCTTAAATTTAAAGAAAGGAACAAACATTTTCTTTTAAAAGGATGTTAATAATCCCTTGGGCAGGTAATTTTCTTCTTAAAAGCACAGATGGACATTTTTACATTATACACTTGACATAGTGGTATGTCACATGCCTGAAATTTAAACTGATTTTATCCAAAGGGTAAAATCAGTCACACTAAGGAATTTAAAAGTGAAGGTACTTTTGCATGATAAAAGTCACATTAAGTTTGTGCAACTTTTGCAAGCATACATTTTCATGCTTAACTAAGGTTCATATAATGAGACTTAAAATGAGATTAATACAAAAGGAGCATTTCTCATTCTCCCTCTCCTTTTTTTCTAAAAGACTCTATAGTTTTAAACATTTCTAACATCATTCTACTCAAGCTGTTCCTTAATGGTGGTTCTGCTTTGGTTTACATGATAATGATTCATTGGTTTATGGCAACTGTAAAAATACTGTTAGAAATCAAACACCTATTTCATTAATTGATTCTTAACACTAAGGCAATCACAGCTATACATCTGACACATGATTTTCATCACTGAAATTGATAGTATATGTTTGAGTTTACATACTATGGTAAGAACACATACTTTTGCATTTCATCTTTTAAGCACTGAGTCAATAACCTGAACTCTGGATTAGCATGTTTGAGGTTTTAATGATTGAGAGACGTTTTTATGTCTACAGGCCAAAAATCATTTTTATACTAGATACTTGGATAAGAAACAGACCAACTTCTTTAGATAACTGCAATTATTAAGTCACTTGGATTCCTCCTAATTCAACTGAAGCAGCAGCCATTCCTGAGTAACAACTTCCTCTCTGCCCTTGAGCCCCCCTCCCAACTCCTCCCAGCAACTCTAAACTAAAGACAGATTTTTAAAACATAAACCAATGCTTTAGGATAAAATTTGTTTCTCATATAATATAAATCTGCCAGAAATGTTGGAAAGGATGGTTCATGAGAAGGCAAATTGTTTTTCATTGGCCTATAGCTTTTAATGTTAAAACTGAAGCAGAGCAATTATATTCTTCATAAAACTACAATTTTGTGACTTCTGACCTCTTTCCCATCCGGTCCCCAAGTAGTCCTCATTCCAATAGTAATAGCATAGGGAAATAAAAAAAGACCCACATTTACAAGAATTTAGCTTCTGGCAAGCATCATTTTAAAGAATTCACTTCCTGGCTCATGGTTTACATGACCTGTCTTCTCTTGCTTTTTTCTTTCCCTCCACCCTTCCCCCTCTCCTCCTTAGGCAAGCTGAGTTTTAACTATTGCATTCACTGCTGCTTCCTGTCTCTTTTGCTTTCTATTTTCACAACCATGGGAATGGAATCTGCTCAGAACTATCAGACCAATATCCCCACACACCACTACTTTCATGTTATACCACTGCCTAGAAAAATATCAGCATAATTAATTCAGATATCTCTCATAAACTACTAGCTGAGTTAACATCTATAATGTCTTCAGTTATGTCTTGCTTTTTGTTTTTCGAAGTTGTTATTTTAAAGAAAAACTTGATTTACGTTAGGATCTAATTTTCCTTGGGGGCACAAAATATATAATCCTACTCTTAATTAAGGAATGATTTTATCTTATTATTTTCAATGCCAGTATGTGTTTTTTGTATTTCACTATTTTTATAAACTTCTCCCTCCAAATTCTCACTCAGAAGTCAGATGGATGAAGAACCAAGTTTCTATTATCTATTCTATCAGGAAATGGGAGAACCAACTCTGAGGCAAAAATTAAGGGAAAAAATTAAGCTATCACAGGTAAACCTCAGTTTATTAAGTCAGTGCATCCTTGAAACATAAAACACATAAGAGAAAAACACGTAAGAGAATTATACTCGTAAATGTGGGAAAGGTTTTTATTTGCCTTATTTTTAGGTAAATAGGATTGTTAAGTAATTTCTCTAGCTTGTGAAAGCTTCCAATTAAAAATAAAATTACATACTTTCTTAAAAAAATAGTTCAAAATGCAAACAGCAATAATTTAGCCTTAGAATTATATTAATTAAATTGTTATGTTATCTACACTTCTTTTAGAGTTCAAAAACATCTGTTTCCAATAGGGTGGGAGAGAGGTTTTTTTTTTTTTTTTTCCAAGTGAAGGGAAGTTAACTCTTTCCTGATTCTTTTCATAGGATTCTCTTCTCTTGATCTTTTTATTATTACCTACATTATTTTGTTTCTAGATCTGCTACTGTGGGGCTATCTTAAAACTTTTCTGCTCAAATTCTGGAGAAAGAATATATAACTCACTCAGCAAATTGAATTTCCCTGGTGGCTCAGACAATAAAGAATCTGCCTGCAATGTGGGAGACCTGGGTTCGATCCCTGGGTCAGGAAGATCCCCTGGAAAAGGGAAAGGCTACCCAGTCCAATATTCTTGCCTGGAAAACTCCATGTACAGAGAACATATGATTGTAATATAGTATGTAACATAGTATACTCCTGGCTGACTACAGTCCTTGGGGCTCAAAGAGTTGGACACGACTGAGTACTAACAGTTTCAGTTTCACTTCAGCAAATTGACATTTTTACCTCTTAGTTATAGTGTTTTGTATCAGACAGGATCAGCTTTGCTGATCTGTGTATTTCTTTCTGGTACAATCAGTGATCACTTCTTCAAGGGATGCCCTATGCTTTCCTTCTTCCATAACTGTTTCCAGCAGTGTAGTTTCCTTTAGAAGAGTCAGGTAGGTAGACAAAGTACTAAAATTCATGTCTTGAACAATGGAGAGACTGTGGAAGTAAATATATAGTAATTCATTTATAATATGGCATCACTTATTTATCCTAAGCTATAACTACTGCCATAAATATGGCAATTGAATTAGATTTCTTAGATCATAAGGTAAGTTTTAGTTTTGAAAGGTTGTTGTTGAATCACGCGAATACACCGGGATTCTCGGCCCCCGGAGGAGAAGAATTCAATCCGGGGCCAGAGACGAGGCTTGATCGCTCAGAGCTTTTGTGTAATAAAGTTTTATTAAAGTATAAAGGAGATAGAGAAAGCTTCTGACATAGGCATCAGAAGGGGGCAGAAAGAGTACCCGCTTGCTAGTGTTAACAATGAGGTTATATAATCCAAAGAATGTCTGGAGGTTGCAAAGACCTCATCAGACCCACTCCCATAATTTACATCTTAAGGTAACACTGTCCTCAGGCAAGATACATCTTTGTAAAGACCAGGTCTACTCCCATAATTAACATTTTAAGATAACAAAAGGTTGAATCCAAAGACTGTCCTTAGGCAGGATACATTATTGTTAAATAATCCTAAGGAATGTAGAGAAAGAAAAAAAGCTTGTCCTTTCTTCCTCCTTGAGAATTCCAGACCCCTCTCTCCTTGGGGACCCCTAGACTCCCTATCAACTTGCCTAGGAACTGACTCTCTCAGTTTCTATAGATATTACATAATTCCTTTCAAAAGTAGTTTTAAAAATATAACATGAGATATTTTCCAAATGCTTGCTATCTTTTAAAAGTCATTTCATATAATGATTAACTATTCATATTCTAGTCTTCTGTGAATTACCTAATCATATTCTTTAAAACATTTTCTGTTGGATTGTTGGCTCTTTTGTGCTGAATTATACATTTTTTAAGATATTTGTGTTATAATACATTTTCTCAATATATGGTCTTACCCTGTCTATACTGTCACTTGTCATAGTAAATTTTTAATACTATTAGTAACAGTCATACTATATTGCAGTCATATATTCATAATAAAATGAGTCTTTTTGTTTTTTTTTTGTTGTTATCACATGTTAACATTGCTGTTCTTTATCTTGATAGCATAACAATATTTATATCTTTTTAAGAAAGATTTATTTTTAATTCACCATGAATTTACATTTTCAAAACATATTTTGTTACTCTTCTTGAATAATTTTGTGGCTTCACTATTTTGTTTTTTACTATTTCTGGAAATGTTTCAACTATTACCACTCCAAGTGTTGCTTTGTCTTTATTTTCTATTCTCCACCCTCAATCTCCCATTAAAAATAAAGTAACCTTCCATTCTACTCCCTAGATCTATTTTGTTTCATGTTTCTTATCACTTTACCTCTTTTTTCAGTTTCTATATGGTTTCCTCAGACCTATATTCAGAGAGGGCAATGGCACTCCACTCCAGTACTCTTGCCTGGAAAATCCCATGGATGGAGGAGCCTGGTAGGCTGCAGTCCATGGGGTCATGAAGAGTCTGACAAGGCTGAGCGACTTCACTTTCACTTTTCACTTTCATGCATTGGAGAAGGAAATGGCAACCCACTCCAGTGTTCTTGCCTGGAGAATCCCAGGGATGGGGGAGCCTGGTGGGCTGCCATCTATGGGGTCACACAGAGTTGGACACGACTGAAGCGACTTAGCAGCAGCAGCAGCAGCAGACCTATATTCAAGTTCATCAACATTTATTCCTGTGTTTCTAATCAGTTGTTCTGCCTGTGTACTTTATATTCACACGTTTTCATTTCTAAACTATTTGGTCCTTGTTTCTGTTGTTAATCTGCCTCTTTTACAATCAAAGCATTTTGCAGTACTGTTTAACTTCCTTCTTGTAGCACCTTAGCAATTATAAATTATAAAGTATGATTTATATTGTTCTATTAGCTCTAATTCTTGGTGAATTCATCCTGTTGAATCTATTTCATGGTATTTCTGTGGTTCAAAAGCTTTTGCAGAGATGCCACCTCAAAGGATTTCCCCTTTGCTCCTGGATATTATTGCTCTGGATTGTGGAAATGTTCTTTTAGAGCTACTATGCATGGTTTTTTCCTACTAAGTAGAAACATCCTCTCTTTGATAATTTTTTTTGGGGAGGAGGTATTTTTTGAGTTTTGATATCATGCAGTACTGAGAAATCACTTTACTGACAAAGGTCCATAGAGTCAAAGCTATGGTTTTTCCCATAGTCATATATGGATGTGAGAGTTGGACCATAAAGATGGCTGAGTGCCAAAGAATTGATGCTTTTGAACTGTGGTGCTGGACTGCAAGGAGATTAAACCAGTCAATCCTAAAGGAAATCAACCCTGAATATTCATCAGAAGGACTGATGCTGAAGCTGAAGCTGAAGCCCCCAATACTCTGGCCACTTGATGGAAAGAGCTGACTCATTGGAAGAGACCCTGATGCTGGGAAAGATTGAATACAAAAGGAGAAGGAGGTGGCAGAGGATGAGATGGTTAGATAACATCACCAACTCAGTGGACATAAATATGAGCAACCTCTGGGAGATAGTGAAAGACATGGAAGTTTAGAATACTGCAGTCCATGGCATTGCAAACAATCATACACGACTTAGAGACTGAACAACAACAACAATACTGAGACAAGACAGAAGGAGGCAGAGCACAACCTTTAATTAAAAAAAAAAAAAAAAAAAATGGCGAAGCCATTGAGGATACAACAAAAACTGGTTAGAACCTAATAGGTCCAAAATGGTGGAAGATTCCACTTCCCCTAGACCTTGAGCCTCATTATGTGCTTATTTTAGTGTATTTACATATGCTAAGTGGCACACCCACAGGCACCATGACAGTGCCCATGAAAGTCCAAAATGTGGGCAGTGGCCCAATTCCTGGAAATGCCCTCTCTTTATTCAAGATAGTTAAAATGTTCCTCCCACTTGTTAGCTTACGAAATTACCCAGCACATAAAAACTAACCCCCCGCAAAAGCCAGGGCCACTGTTACCTTGTGAGATGGTCCACATTCTGCCTACGGAATGTATATTGCTAAATAAACCTGCTTTCACTTTTCTATGGCTGCTCCTGACTCCTTTCCTGAGTGAAGCCAGGGACCCTCATTTGGTGGCCATCCCTGAAACTCACCCAAGACCTGAGACATGACCATTCTTGTGCACCCCATTTTACAACAGTGCTGTCATTTTTAGGCCTATTTCCATACAAAGTTTTGGTTTTCATTTTTACAGGAGAATTTTCTGTACATGAAGCCATGAGTAGAAACAGTCTCCTGTTTGGGGGTCAGTGGGCATTATTTTTCTTGTCCTTTGTTCAAGGAGATTACATTCATTCCAGAGTACTGGCTTTGTGTGGGTCTCATTTCCAGGTCCATGCCTTGTACTGCTTTGGACCTAAATGCTGTAGCCCTTGTGATTAGACTCCTTATCAGATCAGATAATCCTTGGGTTATTGTGAACTTTATCACTTGTTTAGTAGTTCCTTCTTCCTTGTTTAGTAGTAGATCCTTCTTTGTCACCTCTGGTAATTTTTCCTTTCTTTAGATTTTACCTCTTTCCTCTTCTCTTCTTTATCTCCTTTTCCCTTTCTCCCCTGACAGCTATCCATCCTCTCATTTTGTTCAAATTTTCTCTTACTGAAGGAAGGTTTCAGGACACAGAACAATAAGTTACCAGGCATCTCCTGACTCATTGTGATTAGACTATTTCAATACAATCCCAACACTTATTCTTGTCTCTAGTCTGCCTTCTCCAACCCATAACAACTGATTCAAGTTTTCTCTTCCTGGACAATCCTCCTACCAGGCCAAACACCCTAAACTTATATTTGTTATTTTCTCGGATCTAATTTGTGAGAGCAAGCTTACTATGGGAAGCTACATACAAAACGTGTTTTTAAATACAGAGAAGGCTGCATTCCTTAACTGTGAAAATAATTACTAAGAGGGCAATGCACTAAATAACCATAAGAAGAAGAAAAATTCTTTATAACCATAGTTGAGATTCTACATCAAAGTAATGATTAGCAATTACTGCCTATTTGAAGACTGTACTTAAATTTTATTGCCTCTCAGGCAACTATTTGGAAATATCTGATTGATGATATAACAGGCCTTGTTTTTAAATCTTTAGAAAGTGATAGGCTTAATTTTTTGTTACCTGTTCTAAAAGAAAGCAATGATGGTCTGCCTTATCTAAAATACTTTGGTTTGTTATGTATGAGGTTTGATCTTTTGTTAACGTACAACTCATGTTTTCTGATGTGTTTTCCTTTCATTCAAGTTTAACTTAAGTTGCATTTTCTGAAAGTACACACAGCCCAGTTACAAGAAACGAAGCCTGGTTGTACTCTCAACTGAGACAATCCGCCATATGTGGGAAAACACTCACCAATAATGTAGTCAGTAAGACATTTACGTTCCTTACAAAGAAAATGAGTTTGATTCTCCTTCTTGACATAGGCTGTTTCTCTTAGATTATGCTTCTCCATTGCTGTAGATCTCTTTCAAGGACATTTTATCATTCTACAAAGTAGATTATATTCATAGGATTCATTCATGATTCATCTGAAGGGTTGTACAGTTTTATTCAAGAAATTTTTAAGCAGTGGGGTGGTACATGTATGGAAGTAAAGTCTTTCTGATTTGTGAATTTAATATTTAACATTTAAAGTAATCTTAAGAGTCTGGTATAGGTTTTATAGCTATACAGATAAAGAAACTTGCCCCAAATCACACAATTGTTAAGTGATACAGCCAGGATTTGACCCAGAAACTGCCTATTTATACCTTACATTTAACAACTGTGTTATACTGTTTGCTGGTCCCAGCTAGTCCTTCCACCATGAGAGCAAATTGCAACTGTTCTACAGAACCGAATAATTTTGTTTCCAATTTGGAAATGGTCTAGTCTTTTCGAAATATTTCTAACGAGCAACTTATAGGTATGACTAATTGTAACTTTATTTTGTTATTATTTATTACTTCTAGAAGCACTGAAGAAAATCTACTACCTAAGTAATCTCTTTATTCGCAAAAATAAGTTTGGCATTGGCCTTAACTTCTGACACTGAAGAAAAACTGATTATACTTAGAAATGAATCCACGAACACAATTAAAATAAAAAAGAGATGGTTAATTGTGCTAATGTACATTCTTCTTTATAACCTGCAGATGGTCACAAGTAATTGAGGAAATAAATTCTATCTTCCCAACAAATGAAATGTCTCACCACTATATTTTTGTTCCTCTTGCTGCAACTCTTAAGGGCTTTTTATTTATCTGACTATAGATGTTGGGATCTGATCAACCAGTAAGAGAAACACCTCCAGCTAAATGGAAGGAAACATGTTTTCATAAACTCCATATTCTAATAATGAGTTTCATCATATACTCTATGATGAAAAACAAATAATACTCACTATGCCAAATCTATATATTCAAAATTACCATCTCTAATGTTTGAAGACAGGCTTGTCATTATCATATAACTCAAGTTACATGAAATATGATTTAAATCCCCTAAGGAAACATTTCAAAATGTGGTGTGCATTAGGTTCTTTCATTTCTCAAAAGGTGATTCATAGAATGAGGGCTAGAAAAATGGTGTTCTTGGCAATTCTTTAAGTTTCACACCCCTATCACCCATTTTTGCATTTAAATTGATCATTTAGTGGCAGCAGATGGGTAATAGGATAAAAGTTTTCAATATGGTGTGGTGAGCATATATATTTCCAGACACAACACAAGAGAGTACAAAGCAGTGTTCTTTAAAGTGATTAACAAAGAGCCATGGAATCTGCTATCCATCTTCCTTGTTACTGTCATAGCCCTTCCCAAGACTATTAAAGAAACTTTACAATAGCTGAATACATGTTACACATACAGATGGGGAAGTGCCTCAGGCAGTTTGGCAAATTTTACTATGAGTCAATTTTTGAATTTCTGCTTTCTGAGTCACTGTCTCATCTGAGCATGACATTTTCATTTTAAAAATTCTCTTACCTTAATGTTGACATGTCTGTATCATTTCATAACATTTGCTGCATTTGAAAATATTATCAACAAATATGCTTCACTGAGATTAACATTAAATGACAAGATACAAGTTTAATTTATCTGGGGGCAACATCCTCCTCCCTACCCACCGCCCATTGTGGTGTAAGGAAATCCCTTTCTAAATTTCAATTTTTCTAACTGTAAGGGGAAAATTATGGATATTAAATGGCAATCCACTCCAGTACTATTGCCTGGAAAATTCCATTGACAGAGGAGCCTGGTAGGCTACAGTCCATGGGGTCGCAAAGAGTCGGACACGACTGAGCGACTTCAATTTCCTTTCCTTTCCTTTCCTAGCATGAAAGTTTCTTTGTAAATAAAGTTCTAATTAATGTATTTATGTAAAATGGTATAACATTTCATATGAGCTACTAGTTTCAGACTCTTGTTAATTATAAAAGACAAAAGATAAAGGAACACAGCTCAAAGTAGTGCTAATGAGAGGTTTTTTTGCTTATTTATTTTAACTCAACCTTTACTAAAAAAGTGCTTGCTTTTAGATAACTATTAATCTCTGGTTCTAATCAGAACCATGATATTAACAGGACTATTTTAAATGGCTAATATTTCCCAGAGAAAGTCTTAGAATGATGTTGAATGTATTATCTACACACATCAACTACAGAGGATTTTCCTTAGGCTTGCATTACTGCTAGATTAGGGTCCTATTTAATCCATCATGATTCCTAGTTGCAATTTAAAATACAAAGAAGATGCAATTAAGAGCCTGGGTGGAGGGTGTGCTGTTGATTCACAGAGATGAAAAATGAAAAAAAAGAAAGTGAGTGACAACCAAGGTACATTTTTAGGTAAAACAGGAAGCTGAAGGACCATTTCATTTAATACTAATCATAAATACAGAGTGGGCTTCCCAGGTGGCTCAGAGGCAAAGAATCCCCTGCCAGTGAAGGAGAACAAGTTTGATCCTTGGCTTGGGAAGATTCTCTAGAGAAAGCAATGTCAATCCACTCCAGTATTCTTGCCTGGGAAATCCCATGAACAGAGAAGCCTGGCGAGCTATAGTCCATGGGTCACAAAAGAGTCAGACACTACTGAGCAACTAAACAACAACAACATAAATACAGAGGAGGAGAACAGAATAATTTCAGAATGTGTATAAAGGATAGAAACAGTATGGACCTAACAGAAGGAGAAGATAAGAAGAGGTGGCAAGAATACACAGAAGAACTATACAAAAAAGATCTTAATGACCCAGATAACCACAATGGTGTGATCACTCACGTAGAGCCAGACATCCTGGAGTGTGAAGTCAAGTGGGCCTTAGAAACCATCACTATGAACAAAGCTAGTGGAGGTGATGGAATTCCAGCTGAGCTAATTCACATCCTGAAAGATGACGCTGTTAAAGTCCTGAAGTCAACATGCCAGCAAATTTGGAAAACTTAGCAATAGCCACAGGACTGGAAAAGGTCAGTTTTCATTCCAATCAAAAGAAAGGTAATGCCAAAGAATGTTGAAAGTACCACACAATTGCACTCATTTCACATGCTAGAAAAGTAATGCTCAAAATTCTCCAAGCTAGGCTTCAATAGGACGTGAACAGAGAAATTCCAGATTTACAAGCCGGATTTAGAAAAAGCAGAGGAGCCAAAGATCAAACTGACAACATCCGTTGAATCATAGAACAAAGCAAGGGAATTCCAGAAAAGCATCTACTTCTGCATCATTGACTACGTTAAAGCTTTTGATGGTGTAGATGACAAAGAACTGTGGAACATTCTTAAAGAGATAGGAATACCAGGCCACCTTACCTGTCTCCTGTAAAAGCTGTATGCAGATCAAGAAGCAACACTTAGAACCAGACATGGAACAATGACAACAGACTGGTTGCAAATTGGGAAAGGAGTACGTCAAGGCTGTCTATTGTCACCCTGCTTATTTAACTTATATGCACAGTACATTATGTGAAATGCTGGGCTGGATGAATCACAAGCTGGAATCAATATGGTCAGGAGAAATATCAATAACCTCAGATATGTAGATGACACCACCCTTATGAAGAGGAACTAAAGAGCCTCTTGATGAAGGTGAAAGAGGAGGGTGAAAAAGTTGGCTTAAAGCTCAACATTCAAAAAATGAAGATCATGGCATCCAGTCTCTCATCACTTCATGGCAAATAGATGGGGAAACAATGGAAATAGTGACTTTATTTTTCTTGGGATCCAAAATCACTGCAGATGGTGACTGTATCCAAGAAATTAAAAGACACTTGCTCTTTGGAAGAGAAGCTATGACCAACCTAGACAGCATACTAAAAAGCAGAGACATTACTTTGCTGACAAAGGTCCATCTAGTCCAAGCTATGGTTTTTCCAGTAGTCACGTATAGATGTGAGAGTTGGACCATAAAGAAGGCTAAGTGCCAAAGAACTGATGCTTTTGAACTGTGATGTTGCAGAAGACTCTTGAGAGTCCTTTGGACTCCAAGGAGATCAAACCAGTCAATCCTAAAGTAAATCAGTCCTGAATAGTCATTGAAAAGTCTAATGCTGAAGCTGAAGCTTCAATACTTTGGCAACCTGATGCAAAGAGTTGACTCATTAGAAAAGACCCTGATGCTGGGAAAGATTGAAGGCAAAAGAAGAAGGTGGCAGAGGATGAGATGGTTAGATAGCATCACCAACTCAATGGACATAAATTTGAGCAAATTCTGGGAGATCGTTAAAGACATGGAAGCCTGGCATGCTGCAGTCCATGCGTTCGCAAATAATCAGACAAGACTGAGCGACTGAACAACAACAATGGGACTTCAGGCTAAAATTAAGGAGACTTGAAGACATTTGCAAAAGAAAATAGTGAAACTGGGAAATTTTAGTTTTCTCAGCAGTGATACAGACCTACATGATCTTCAGGAGCTTAGGTTGTAGTGCATCCAATCAACCACTTTATTTTAGCTTTTCCAACAATGCTCCAAGATCAGGAAGAAGGTTGGGGAAAGAAATGGCAGTTATGACAAAAAGTCAAGACCATGGAGACTCTGGAGGCAAGCAGAAGTGTGTATCAAAGGAGGTCAAGTCTCTGGGATGGTGACTGAGGACAAAATTCAGCTTATGAAAAAATGACAGACCTGAGAATAATATGTGGAGACTAAGGAAGTAAATTCTAGAAATCTGGATCTTGAAAGAGGGAGATTTGGAAAAATGATGACACGAAAATATGTGGCCTGTATACCATAAATTTTGTATCATCAAAATGTATCAGTTCAGTTCAGTTCAGTTGCTTAGTCATGTCCCACTCTTTGCAACCCCATGGACTGCAGCACTCCAGGCTTCCCTGTATAACATCAACTCCTGGAGCTTGCTCAACCTCATCTCCATCAAGTCGGTGATGCCATCCAACCATCTCATCCTTTGTGGTCCCATTCTTCCCTGGTGGCTCAGAGGTGAAAGCATCTGCCTCCAATGCAGGAGACCTGGTTCAATACCTGGGTCAGGAAGATCCCCTGGAGAAGGAAATGGCAACCCACTCCAGTATTCTTGCCTGAAGAATCCCATGGTGGGAGGAGCCTGGTAGGCTACAGTCCACGGGGTGGCAAAGAATCGGACACGACTGAGCAACTTCATTTTCACTTTCACTTTCTTCTCCTGCATCAGGGTCTTTCCCAGCATCAGGGTCTTTTCCAATGACAGTTTTTCACATCAGGTGGCCAAAGCACTGGCACTTCAGCTTCAGCATCAGTTCTTCCAATGAATATTCAGGACTGATTTCCTTTAGGATTGACTGGCTTGATCGCCTTGCAGTCCAAGGGACTTTTGAGAGTCTTCTCTAACACCACAGTTCAAAAGCATCAGTTCTTTGGCCCTCAGCTTTATTTATAATCCAACTCTCACACCCACACATGACTACTAGAAAAACCATAGCTTTGACTAGACAGACCTTTGTTGGTAAAGCAATGTCTCTGCTTTTAAATATGCTGTCTAGGTTTGTCATAGCTTTTCTTCCAAGGAGCAAGAGTCTTATGATTTCACGGCTGCAGTCACCATCTGCAGTGATTTTGAAGCCCCAAAATATACGGTCTCTCGCTGTCTCCAATATTTCCCCATCTATTTGCCATGAAGTGATGGGCCAGATGCCATGATCTTAGTTTTCTGAATGTCGAGATCAAGGAATTATAAGGACAGGTTCTGAAGCCACAGTATTTAAATAATGTTGGATCTTTAATTTTAAATATTATACAAATTTACAAAGTTCTAGACCCAATAATCAAGTACACGCTTCAGTATACATTTTACTCAAAGGATATTTTAAGGGCACAAAATTATGCTCAGTTTTTTTTTTTTAAACCAAAGCAGAAACCAGCCTGATCCATTTTCTAATAGAGAAGAGAGTCTTCTCAAATTAGCAGACATTAGGTATATGGAGATTCCTTTTCTCTTTACAAAGAAAAGGGAAAGTTAGGACACTGTGCATGCTTTTTGAAAATAATGAGGCCACCCTTCCCTTTAGTACATCTTTTTCATGTCTTGTTGCCTTTCAAAAAAATGCTGGCTGTTATGTTTGCTTTTTATACTCATTAATAACCATTTGCAAAGTAACTCACTTTCTCTTCATCCATTTTTTTTTTCTTCTTCTTTTTTTTTGCTCTGACACTTTAATGCTTCTGACCTCTTTCAACGCATAATGAAAACCAGCTCTGCCTTTTCCTGGTTTCCTCATTTCTGAGTACTATGGCAACGGATGCTAGTTGACTTAGTAAAACTTGAAAATGTCACATTGCTCTTCATTCTTTGATGAATGCACATTCATGAATACAGCTCAATGCAAAAGCAATTACAGGCAGTCTTAAAAAGGACCAAAACCAAAGTCACCCTTAAATGATTTTCTCCAGGTGTTGTATTCAGAGTAAAACATGGCAACCCAATCCTGGCATTTAAAAAGACAAGCTTTTTTGTCTCTGAGAATAATTAGCAATCACTTTAAAATATTTTTATGAAAAACTATGATTTCTGTAAATAAATATTAATTCCAAATCACTGAATTCACTTAGCATACTATCTCCTCCAAAACGAATGAAATCCATTAAAAACATATAATGAGGAAGAAACATAGACAAATTATTTAACACACATATAAATTGCAACTTAAACCTAATTTCAGTGACACATATAAAACATACACATTTTTACTTACTTAATTTTAACAAGAACCTGCAAAACAAAAACATATTTAAGAATGGTTTGCTCTATAGATGGCAAACGTTTGCTCATCAGAGACTGACTCTATCTTAATTTAATAACCTACATCAAAATGGCTATGTAGAATTATAATAGCAAGAGTAATATTTCTGTTTATTTGCTAAATTATGTCTGACTCTTTGTGACCACATGGATTATAGCCCACTGGGCTCCTCTCTCCTCTTTCCCAGACAAGAATACTGGAATGGGTTGCCATTTCCTTCTCCAACGGATCTTTCCAACCCAGGGATAGAACCCATGTTTCCTGCACTGCAGGAGAAATCTTTACCACTGAGTCACCAGGGTAGCCTCAAGAGTAATATTGGATGGCTGTTATTTTAAAATTTAAATGAAAAATAATTTATTACACTTATAGTATATGCTTTTTCATTGCCCATGTACATTATCTGGTATTGCTAGATTTTATTGATGATTCTATATTAAATGACATGTAGAATCTCATATTTTTATAGGGTACTATTAACAAATTATATCCACATACCATATTACTACATTTCTTCATTTCCATCCCAATTATCTCAATATCTGTGCCATATTTAAATGGCATATCTTATTATTTACATTTTACAGTTGAGGAAACTAAGATCTGGAAGCTTAATATTTGAAATCACAAAGTTATAAAGTGAGAAAACTAAAATGTTACCTCAGTCTCTGACTTCATATTTGGGGTTCTTTTCTTGTCATCTTATATCTTTTATGTACTGCCTTAATTAAACACATCTTCCAAATAGTCTATATTCCTTAGGAATATTGAAGTGGTTAAAAAAGAATTTTCTAAAGCAGCCAGCGACGAAGACAATCAGTGAATCCCAGCCATGATGTTTTGTGACGTGTTCCTGTATTATCAACACAGAGACGTCTTTGAAGTCTAAAACTGCCATATCTGAAAGTAGCAGAGGCAAAGTAGTGATAACTATGCCCAAGACTTGCTCACAATTATAATTAATTAGTCCTATCTCACTGAAAGGTACAATACAATGTACAATAAAGTTAAAAGTCTGGGGGGAAAGCAACAATTCTATATAAGCAATTTGAATGTATCAAAAAACACTGTTCTATTTAAAGCCCACATTTAGAGTGCCTACTCTAGGGAGCTCCAAGAAAATTTCCTTTTGGCAATTCCTAGTGGTCCAGGAACAGACAAAAAGCTTAAAGAAAGTCCATCACAGAAGCTAGAAACATAGAAATTAGGGCAGCTTTAAAATGCAATCATTCTCTGTAGGAGAAGGTCATAAATGAGCCATGTAAGGGAAGCTTAAAATAAACAGTTTCAGCTTCTAGAAAGGATGCATCTTGGCCACTCAGTCACACTGGGGACCTACCGGGAAGCTCATTAAAACGTGTGCCAACACTTCAAGAGTGTTTCATTCAAGAAGCAGTAATGGTGAAGGGGTTAAGTGTGTGAACTCTGAAATAAGACAGATTGGGATCTAAACTCAGCTCTATCAATTTCTACCATGCAAATTTAGTAAAATGTCTTCAATTCTCATGTCCTAGTTCTTCCATTTGTAAGACAGGAATGATAATAGTAACCAATATTGGGGATGTTGTGAGAAATGCATATGCTTAAACAGTTGGGCCCCCTCAATAAAAATATTTTCAGGCTGTGTAACACTCTGGGGTTAGTCAAATTATTAGAGCACCTGTCAACAGTTGATATTCCTGATGTTTTCTTAGTAACTCTCCACCAACCGGCAAAATAGCAGAGAAAAAACCATCTATTAAATTGCACTGAATGATTTCCAAAGGTTTACCAATATTAGAAAACATAAAGATAAAAAGGGGTTTGAGCACACAGAACTAAATACGAATGGCTAAAACACCATAGTCAATATTGATAAATAATATTGAAAAAGAGAATTTGAAAAAGATGAGACCTTTAGGTTTGAACATCCATTGTATATAAAAAAATATGGTAAGTCAGTTAAATAAAAATACATTCAATAAATGCACAAATGTTTCATAAAATATGAAATACATATAAGCAAAAAGAAAAAAATTTGAACCTAATTATGAACCAAAGATAAATATTAAAATCACTGTGAGAAAGCATTATTTATCATTATAAATGGCAGAATTTTAAGACTAAAAACAGGTTAAAGGAGGATTATAAGGTGCTCTCCTAGCTTGTTGACAGGATTGTAGAACCGACATAAACATTGTAAATGTCAATGTGATAAAATAGATCGAAATCCCAAAAACATACATATCATTTTACAAAGTATTCTGCTGGTAAAATTTACACTTAGAGAATTATCAGCTTTACAATGTTCTTTATTCTGTTTATAGTTTGAACAAAAATAGAAACAAAGTAAGAGCCCTTCAAGATAGTGCTGAGTAATTAAATACACTGAAAAAATAAATAATCATGCAATGAAATATGCTACTTTTAAAATAATGATGTATACCTGTTTTTATTGGTATAAAATGCACAATTCAGCATTAACTATACAAAGAATGTTACAAAATTATGTAATATCTCCTTTTTCTTTAAAACACACAGAAAGAGAAATGAGACAGAGATATAGGAAGGAAAGACAGAGGGAAGAGAGCAAGAAAAAGGAAAATAGACAAAGCAGGTAAACAGATATCAGTACTAAAATGATTAGCCACACATGATTTATGTTTTATTCATTACACTTTTCTTTGTTTTCAACACTTAACAGGAACACATTCCTGGTTGAGAATAAAAACATTTCCATTAAATAAGGATAAAAAATATTTTGGCAATAGCCTTTCTGGATAAAATAATCTAGGCTGGAACACAGCATCTCTGCTCAAAACCAAGGACTCTCACTCAATACGACAGCTTAAAGGTAACAAAATAGTTTTCTGTCTTTCAGCTATGAGGCAGTGATCCTTTAAACCACCATATAAAATGGCTCATTTTCTGGGAATGTCACTTAGCTCAAGGATTTTTGAGGAAAAATGAACTTCTGTGCTGTTAAAATGCTTTTGTAATACAGGAGCATCTTGTTAAAAAATATGCATGCTTTTGGATTCTTCCAATGTGTTCATTAGCATGACTTCAAAAAATAATCAATGGATGGGTATCCTCCTTTTGAAAAATTTGTATTTTTAGACACACTGATCATGATAATGAAGTTAATTTTTAAATGTCCACTTTTTCACACACATGCAGGCTTGCACAGGTAAATGTATTGTTTAGTGGTAATTTAGTCACTAAGTCATATCCCAGTCTTGCAACCCCATGGACTATAGCCTGTCAGACTTTTCAGTCCATGGGATTCTGTAGACAAGAATACTGGAGTGGGTTGCTATTTCCTTCTTCAGGGGATCTTTCCCACCCAGGAATCGAACCCCAGTCTGCAACAGATTTAAAGGATTGATTTTTCTGATTATAAACAAAACCACAAATATGTTTTTTTAAACACTGATTTTACATAAATGAAATCATTTTAATGGAAGAAAGGCTCAAAAAATTATTACATTTAGTGGATTTTATTTTCAGAACCAAACTACTCTTGCAAGTAGCAACTAACAACAGAAAATTCAGTTAGACATAAAGAAAATTGATTCTAGGCAGAAGAAATATTTGAGAGGCCTCAGTCATTTACATATTTAGAAAATATACTATTATTAGTCATCTTTATTCACAGAGAAAGTGTTTTGACAAATATTTCCCTGAAATAAAATAGATGGAGTGACTAGTGAATTGGAAAGTATTTCCTTATGCTATGTAACCAATCAATTTCAGCATACTAGCTTCTCTGAATAACTCTTCCACTTCAAAACCAGTTTTGTTAATTTTTAGCCACTTTAAAAACTATGCTATAAATATATTAACATATAAATTATACACTCATGTTGACGGATCTAATTTGGTGGGGGGTGGTGTGCTGTGCCACTTGTACGATCTTAGTTTCTTGACCAGGGATTGAATCCAGGCCCTTGGCATAGACAGTGGGGAGTGTTAGCCACTGGACCACCAGGGAAGTCCTGGGATCTAACATATCAAGATCCTGCCAGGATCATATTTTTGTCATTAAAATAGGCTGTATATATTCTCTATGACTCACAAATTCTCTCACCAAGGTGACACTCATGAAGTAGTTGAATGATTTAGTAATCACAGATTAAATAAACTACTCTTACTATGCCCTACCTACTGCAAACTCATCCTGCTCATCAACCAGGCTCCCCCTCAACTTTAGAAGACCTGATGTGCCCAGATTTCTTATTGCCCAAATACAGAATCTGAATAAACCAGCCTCTTTCACTTTGCAGAATGTCACATAATTAACTTATAATCAAGAATAATATTAGGGACTTCCCTGGAGGTCCAGACTTTGCCTTCCAATGCAGGGGAGTGAATTCAATCCCAGGTTGAGGAGTTAAGATCTCCCATACCTCTTGGTTAAAAAGTCAAAAACACAAAACAGAAACAATACTATAACAAATTCAATAAAGACTTTAAAAATGGTCCACATCAAAAAAATCTTTTTAAGAAAAGAATAATATTAAACTGCTTTTGTCAACCTGAGCATTAGTATGAAGTTCTTTCAATAAAGTATCTCTTTTTTTGTTCTCTGATACCTTGTTTCTTTCCATCTCACAGTAAATAGAGCAAGTGAAGTCACTTAATAAGTGTAAGCTCTAAATATTGGATACTACCCTCTCCAAACACTTTTTTTGCCTTTTCTTAGATTTACTGTTTCTCTAACATTTGACATTAAAATCAAAAGATCTATTAATAAAAATATATGAGATTTTAGGTAAGTCATTTAATGATGTTAGGTATCTATACCAGTAAAAAGATTAACCATCACCAGATTAGAGAGTCCTTAGGAAAATTAAATTGAATAATGTACAATATCTCCCAACTTGTAAAGATCACACAAGTTTCCTACATTTTCCCTTTCTTTTCATTCCATAATACAACCATTATTTTTTTAGAGTTTTATGCTATTGTGTAACACCTGTATATTAAAAACTATTCAACATTTCACTCATGTATGAGACTGCAGACAGGATATGACATTTCATTCAGAAGAACTGAATGCAACAATGCCATCATGTCCACTTCTGACTTTTCACATTAGCAAGTTGCTTACTGAGAATAATGATTTCACATGAAAGATGGCTGGACTTTTATCACTTATGCTTCTACAAAGAATATTTAAAAAGCAGTCCTTTAAAAAGTTATGTGAGTTATTTATAACTTCCTGTAGTCCTTTTGTCTTAATGGCAACACACTGTATGATATTTTATAACCCCTGTAATTTCCATTATCAGTCTGCGAGTCTGCATTTCTTTCTTTGTTGACTCATATATATTTGCAAATTATTTATTCATCCCAAGATATATCTATGCAGCTGAAAGAAAAGAATAATGTCAAGGCTAATCATGGGTAAAAGTGACTCAGTAAAAGGTACATAAATCTCTCCTTTTTCTCTATATGTCTCAAATTAGAGTAGTATCAAAGTTTTAGAAACATTTTTAAGAATACTGAAAGGTGGTATCTGTGAATAAAGTTTCCACTTTCTTTTCAAACTTGCTAATGTGAATTTCACTTCACCCTGTACTCTAGGGAATGTTTTGATGTTCAATTGCTAAGTCATGTCTGACTCTCTGTGACCCCATGAACTGCAGCACACCAAGATTACCTGTCCTTCATCATTTCCCAGAGTTTGCTCAAACTCATGTCCATTGAGTAGATGATGCCTTCCAACCATCTCATCCTCTGTTGCTCCTTCTCCTGCTCTCATCTTTCCCAGCATCAGGGTGTTTCCCAGTGTGCCCGCTTTTCACATCAGGTGCCCAAAGCATTGGAGTATCACCATCAGTACTTTCAATGAATATTCAGGGCTGATTTCCTTTAGGATTTTGATCTCCTTGCTGTTCAAGGGACTCTTAAGAGTCTTCTCCAGCACCACAATTTGAAAGCATCAATTCTTCAGCATTCAGCCTTCTTTATGGTCCAACTCTTACATCTGTACATGACTACTGGAAAAACCATAGCTTTGACTAGACAAACCTTTATAGGCAAAGTGATGCTTCTGATTTTTAATACATTGTCTAGGTTTGTCATAGCTTTTTTTTCAAGGAGCAGGCATCTTTTAATTTCACAGCTGCAGTCACTGTCCACAGTGATTTTGGAGCCATGAAAATAAAATCTATCACTGTTTCCATTTTTCCCCCCATCTATTTGCCATGAATTGAGGCTACCTTATGCCAAGATCTTAGTTTTTTGAATGTTGAATTTTAAGCCAGATTTTTCAATCTCCTCTTTCAACTTCATCAAGAGTCCTTTTAGTCTCTCTTTGCTTTCTGCCATTAGAATAGTATCATCTGCATATCTGAGGTTGTTGCTATTTCTCCCAGCAATCTTGATTCCAGCTTGTGATTCATCCAGCATTTTGCATGATGTACTGTGCATCTAAGTTAAAAAAGCAGGGTGACAACATATAGTCTTGATGTACTCCTTTCCCTATTTTGAACCAGTCTGTTGTTCCATGTCCAGTTCTAACTGTTGCTTCTTGATCTTCATACAGATTTCTCAGGAGACAGGTAAGGTGGTCTGGTATTTCCATCTCTTTAAGAATTTTCCACAGTTTGTTGTTATCCACATAACCAAAGGCTTTAGCGTAGTCAATGAAGCAGATCTTTTTTCTTGAATTCCCTTGCTTTTTCTGTGGTGTAACAGATGTTGGCAATTTGATCTCTGGTTCCTCTGCTTTTTCTAAATCCACTTTGTACATCTGGAATTTCAGTTTACATACTGCTGAAACCTAGCATGAAGGATTTTGAGCATTACATTGCTAACATGTGAAATGAGTGCAATTGTATGGTAGTTTGAACATTTTTTGCATACTTTTGACACTGCCTTTCTTTGGAATTGGAATGAAAACTGACCATTTCCAGTCCTGTGGCCACTGCTGAGTTTTCCAAGTTTGTTGACATATTGAGTTCAGCCCTTTAACAGCATCATCTTTTAAGATCTGAAATAGCTCAGCTAGAATTCTATCACCTCCACTAGCTTTGTTGCAGCAATGATTCCTAAGGCCCAGTTGACTTCACACTGCAGGATGTCTGGCTCTGGGTGAGTGATCACACCATTGTGGTTATCTGAGTCATTAAGACCTTTTGTGTATAGCATATTCTTGCTACCTCTTGTTAATCTCTTCTGCTTCTGTTAGGTCCTTGCCGTTTCTGTCTTTTATGGTACTCATCTTTGAATGAAATGTTCCCTTGGTATGTTTAATTTTCTTGAAGAGATCTCTAGTCTTTTGCATTCTATAGAGTTGCTCTGTTTCTTTGCATTATTCTCTTAAAAAGGCCTTCTTATCTCTCCTTGCTATTCTCTAGAACTCTGCATTCATTGGGTATATCTTTCCTTTTCTCCCTTGCTTTTCAGGTCTCTTCTCTTGTCAGCTATTTGTAAAGCCTCCTCAGACAACCACTTTGCCTTCTTGCATTTCTTTTTCTTTGGGATGATTTTGGTCACTGCCTCCTGTACAATATTATGAACCTCAGTCCATAGTTCTTCAGCTACTCTGTCTACCAGATCTAATCCCTTGAATCTATTTGTCACTTCTACTGTATAATCATAGGGAATTTGATTTAGGTAATACTTGAGAGGGGGATGATTAGTTGTGTTGTAAATAAATGTATTTTAACATTTTTGAGATTTCCCATGGAAGATGGGATTTTTCTCATTTGGTTTTTCATTTGTTTTTATAAATTTTGTATTTCACATGGATCTCTTTATTTTCAAGAATTTTCCTTATATAAACTTCCTTAGCTTTTATCTTGTTTGCTTCTTCATAGATTGACTGGTTTTGTTTGATTATTTTAGCTTACTATCTATGCTATTGAAGGTCACCATCCTCAGATTTACTTCCTTGAGAATGTTCCAGCTCCACATTCTGTGTTTATAAAGCTATAATTGACTTTCTAAAATTATCTAATATTACTACTAAAGCAGTCAGTTACAGAATGTTCCAATAATTCCAGGTCCAAGAAAAGTTTCTGGGTATCAGGCATTTTTTGGCAGTAAGAATCTGTCAGCACACTGACTCTGAACTGACTCTGAAACACAAATGAATTAGTCTAACTCGCTATTCATTGTCTTCATAAAAAAGAGCTATATATTTCCTATCAAATATGCTAACCTTCATTTGACTCTTCTTAGCATTGAGATGACCTCCCTGCAAGAAGCTAACATAATCTTCCTGTCACATATGCAGTCTGTTAATATACGCATTCCAAGATCAAATCTATTTTCTAATTTATAACAAACTGCAAAAATATAGATGAACAGAGCAAAATAAAAACACACAATTTTAGTAGACTAGCTAACTTAAACATTAAAGGTCACAGGGTACACCATAAGCTTTCTTTGTGGGAATCACAAAAATAAAGGCCTGAATGATGGTATATTTCACATAGATTTGAAAAGTAGTCAAGTTTGCAGGACAGCACAAAGAAGAAGGAGCTCCTCAGATTCAGTTTAACAGTTAGTAAGCAACTCCAGTACTCTTGCTTGGAAAATCCCTTGGGCGGAGGAGCCTGGTAGGCTGCAGTCCATGGGGTCGCTGAGGGTCGGACATGACTGAGCGACTTCACTTTCACTTTTCACTTTCCTGCATTGGAGAAGGAAATGGCAACCCACTCCAGTGTTCTTGCCTGGAGAATCCCAGGGACGGGGAAGCCTGGTGGGCTCCCGTCTATGGGGTAGCATGGAGTTGGACACGACTGAAGTGACTTAGCAGCAGCAGCAAGCAACAACCATGGATAAGACATTGAACAAGAAAATAAAATGAGGAGGAGGAGCCAAGATGGCGGAGGAGTAGGACGGGGAGAACACTTTCTCCCCCACAAATTCATCAAAAGAGCATTTAAACGTCGAGTAAATTCCACAAAACAACTTCTGAATGCCGGCAGAGGACATCAGGCACCCAGAAAAGCAGCCCAACTCTTCGAAAGGAGGTAGGAAAAAATATAAAAGACAAAAAAAGAGACAAAAGAGGGAGGGACGGAGTTCCGTCCCGGGAAGGGAGTCTTAAAAAGAGAGAAGTTTCCAAACACAAGGAAACCCTCTCGCTGCCGAATCTGTGCCAAGCTTTGGAAGCACAGAGGGCAACATAAAAGGGAGGGGAAAAAAAAAAAATAAACAATTAAAAATCGCGGATTGTGAGCCCTACGGTATCTCCCCCAGCGGAGAAGCAGCGCAGACGCCTGCACACGGCATTAGCAAGCGGGGGCTGGGCAGGGAAGTGCGGCACGGGCTGTGTCCCTTAGAGTAAGAATCGGGCCGAATGTCCTGAGCGCTATCTGAGCGAAATAATTTGGGCTAGCAAACCAGACTGTGGGATATCTACCACGCGAAAAGCCAGCCCTAACCTAAGACACCGCCAGGCCCGCGCACAGAACAAAGGACTGAACAGAGATAGCCGGCTGCAGACCTTCCCCCTCCGGTGACAGGCAGCCAGAGCCGGAAGGGGGCAATCGCAGCCCCAGAGAGACACTATCTATAAAACTGTAAGCAGGCTTCTTTGCTAACTAAAACTTCTTGGGGGTCTGGACGGTCAATATCTGCCTGAGAAGGTGCGCCGGTTTTACACCCAGATAACCGAGTGGCGGGGAGGCGATAAGTCGCAGCATTGGCGCCCGCCAAACACCTCATCACCTGAGCTGCTCGACCTGGGAAGAACACAAAACGCAGGCCCAACCGAGTCTGCGCCTCTGAGGACTACCCGAGTGCCTGAACCTGAGCGGCTTGGACCTGGGAGCTCAGTCCAGGGCGGGCCTCTGATTGTTCCCGGCGGAACAACCTAGAGCCCAAGCAGTGTGGGCAGGGAGGTTACACGCGCCGTGCGCGGGGGGCAGACCCAGTGTGGCCGAGGCACTTCGAGCGCACGCCAGTGTTATCTGTTTGCAGCATCCCTCCCTCCCTCCCCACAGTGCGGCTGAACAAGTGAGCCTAAATTAAAAAAAAAAAAAAAATAGGGTCCTCCACCGTCCCCTTTGTGTCGGCGGGAACCAGACACTGAAGAGACCAGCAAACAGAAGAAGCTATAACAGAGGGAAACGCCTTGGAAGCTACAGGCCATAGATTAAAACCCTGTGGTTACTACGGATTACATAGGAAGGGGCCTATAGATCTTGAGAAATATAAGTTGGACTAAGGAACTGCCAAAAATGAACTGAACCCACAATACTCACAACAAAACCAGAGAAAGACCTAGATATATTTTTACTATTTTTACGATCAATCTTTCTTTCTTTTTTTTTTTAATTAAAAAAAATTTTTTTAAGTCCTCTATTGTCCTTTAATTTTCACTTTTATAACTATTACTTTGCAAAAAAAAAAAAAAAAGACCCTATTTTTTTTTTTTTTTTTTTTCTTCTTCAGCAAACTTCATATATATATTTTATAATTTTTTGACCGTGGTTTTTTTTTTTGTTTTTTTTTTTTTTTTCTTCTTTTTCTTCTTTTCTTTAACATTGCATTTTTGAAATTCCAAACTCTACTCTAGATTTTTAATTTTAGCCTTTTGATATATGTTATCAATTTTGTACCTATAGTTTTTTTCATAATTGCTGTGACTTTTTTTTTTTCCTCTGTTTCTTTCTCTTCTTCTTTTATATAACATCGTATATCTGCAATTCCAAACTCTACTCAAGATTTTTAATTTATGCTTTTTGGTATTTGATATCAATTTTGTACCTGTATTTTCTTTATAATTTTTGCGACATTGTTTTTGTTGGTTTGTTTGTTTTCTCTCTTTATTTTTCTTCTTCTTCTTCTTTTTTTTTTTTTTTAACGTTGTATTGTTGAAATTCCAAACTCTACTCTAGATTTTTAATTTTTGCTGTTTGGTATTAGTTATCAATTTTGTACCTGTAGTTTCTTTATTACTTTCACGACCTTGTTTGTTTTTCTTTGTTCGTTTTTTCTCTCTTTCTTTTCCTTCTCCTTTTCATTAACATCGCTTTTTTGAAATTCCAAACTCTACTCTAGATTTCTAATTTTTGTTTTTATGTATTTGTTACCAATTTTGTACCTTTAAGAACCCAATCTTCAGGACCCATTTTTCACTAGGGTACGAGATTACTGGCTTGACTGCTCTCTCTCCCTTTGGACTCTCCATTTTCTCCACCAGGTCACCTGTATCTCCTCCCTAACCCCTCTCTACTCTACCCAACTCTGTGAATTTCTGTGTGTTCCAGACGGTGGAGAACACTTAAGGAACTGATTACTGGCTGGATCTGTCTCCCGCCTTTTCATTTCCCCCTTTTATCCTTCTGGCCACCTCTGTCTCCTGCCTCCTTCTTCTCTTCCCTGTATAACTCCGTGAACATCTCTGAGTGGTCCAGTTGTGGAGTGCACATAAGGAAGTGACTACTGGCTAGCCCACTCTCTCCACTATTGATTCCACCTCATCTCATTTGGGTCACCTCTAACTCCCTCCTCCCTCTTCTCTTCTCCATGTAACGCTGTGAACCTCTCTGAGTGACCCTCACAGTAGAGAAACTTTTCATCTTTAACGTAGATGTTTTATCAGTGGTGCTGTATAGAAGGAGAAGTTTTGAAACTACTGTAAAATTAAGACCGATAACTGGAAGTAGGAGGCTTAAGTCCAATCCCTGACTCCAGGGAACTCCTGACTCCAAGGAACATTAATTGACAGGAGCTCATCAAACGCCTCCATACCGACACTGAAACCAAGCACCACACAAGGGCCAACAAGTTCCAGGGAAAGACATAACAAGCAAATTCTCCAGCAACAAAGGAACACAGCCCTGAGCTTCAAGATACAGGCTGCCCAAAGTCACCCCAAAACCATAGACATCTCATAACTCATTACTGGACATTTCATTACACTCCAGAGAGAAGAAATACAGCTCCATCCACCAGAACATCAACACAAGCTTCCCTAACCAGGAAACCTTGACAAGCCACCTGTACAAACCCATACACAGCGAGGAAACGCCACAATAAAGAGAACTCCACAAACTGCCAGAATACAGAAAGGACACCCCAAACTCAGCAATTCAAACAAGATGAAGAGACAGAGGAATAGCCAGCAGATAAAGGAACAGGATAAATGCCCACCAAACCAAACAAAAGAGGAAGAGATAGGGAATCTACCTGATAAAGAATTCCGAATAATGATAGTGAAATTGATCCAAAATCTTGAAATTAAAATGGAATCACAGATAAATAGCCTGGAGGCAAGGATTGAGAAGATGCAAGAAAGGTTTAACAAGGACTTAGAAGAAATAAAAAAGAGTCAATATATAATGAATAATGCAATAAGTGAAATTAAAAACACTCTGGAGGCAACAAATAGTAGAATAACAGAGGCAGAAGATAGGATTAGTGAATTAGAAGATAGAATGGTAGAAATAAATGAATCAGAGAGGATAAAAGAAAAACGAATTAGAAGAAATGAGGACAATCTCAGAGACCTCCAGGACAATATTAAACGCTACAACATTCGAATCATAGGGGTCCCAGAAGAAGAAGACAAAAAGAAAGACCATGAGAAAATACTTGAGGAGATAATAGTTGAAAACTTCCCTAAAATGGGGAAGGAAATAATCACCCAAGTCCAAGAAACCCAGAGAGTCCCAAACAGGATAAACCCAAGGCGAAACACCCCAAGACACATAGTAATCAAATTAACAAAGATCAAACACAAAGAACAAATATTAAAAGCAGCAAGGGAAAAACAACAAATAACACACAAGGGAATTCCCATAAGGATAACAGCTGATCTTTCAATAGAAACTCTTCAAGCCAGGAGGGAATGGCAAGACATACTTAAAATGATGAAAGAAAATAACCTACAGCCCAGATTATTGTACCCAGCAAGGATCTCATTCAAGTATGAAGGAGAAATCAAAAGCTTTTCAGACAAGCAAAAGCTGAGAGAATTCTGCACCACCAAACCAGCTCTCCAACAAATACTAAAGGATATTCTCTAGACAGGAAACACAAAAATGGTGTATAAATTCGAACCCAAAACAATAAAGTAAATGGCAACGGGGTCATACTTATCAGTAATTACCTTAAACGTAAATGGGTTGAATGCCCCAACCAAAAGACAAAGACTGGCTGAATGGATACAAAAACAAGACCCCTGCATATGTTGTCTACAAGAGACCCACCTCAAAACAGGGGACACATACAGACTGAAAGTGAAGGGCTGGAAAAAGATTTTCCATGCGAATAGGGACCAAAAGAAAGCAGGAGTAGCAATACTCATATCAGATAAAATAGACTTTAAAACAAAGACTGTGAAAAGAGACAAAGATGGTCACTACATAATGATCAAAGGATCAATCCAAGAAGAAGATATAACAATTATAAATATATATGCACCCAACACGGGAGCACCGCAGTATGTAAGACAAATGCTAACAAGTATGAAAGAAGAAATTAACAATAACACAATAATAGTGGGAGACTTTAATACCCCACTCACACCTATGGATAGATCAACTAAACAGAAAATTAACAAGGAAACACAAACTTTAAACGATACAATAGACCAGTTAGACCTAATTGATATCTATAGGACATTTCATCCCAAAACAATGAATTTCACCTTCTTCTCAAGCGCACATGGAACCTTCTCCAGGATAGATCACATCCTGGGCCATAAAGCTAGCCTTGGCAAATTCAAAAAAATAGAAATCATTCCAAGCATCTTTTCTGACCACAATGCAGTAAGATTAGATCTCAATTACAGGAGAAAAACTATTAAAAAATCCAACATATGGAGGCTGAACAACACGCTGCTGAATAACCAACAAATCACAGAAGAAATCAAAAAAGAAATCAAAATTTGCATAGAAACGAATGAAAATGAAAACACAACAACCCAAAACCTGTGGGACACGGTAAAAGCAGTCCTAAGGGGAAAGTTCATAGCAATACAGGCACACCTCAAGAAACAAGAAAAAAGTCAAATAAATAACCTAACTCTACACCTAAAGCAACTAGAAAAGGAAGAAATGAAGAACCCCAGGGTTAGTAGAAGGAAAGAAATCTTAAAAATTAGAGCAGAACTAAATGCAAAAGAAACAAAAGAGACCATAGCAAAAATCAACAAAACCAAAAGCTGGTTTTTTGAAAGGATAAATAAAATTGACAAACCATTAGCCAGACTCATCAAGAAACAAAGGGAGAAAAATCAAATCAATAAAATTAGAAATGAAAATGGAGAGATCACAACAGACAACACAGAAATACAAAGGATCATAAGAGACTACTATCAACAATTATATGCCAATAAAATGGACAACGAGGAAGAAATGGACAAATTCTTAGAAAAGTACAACTTTCCAAAACTCGATCAGGAAGAAATAGAAAATCTTAACAGACCCATCACAAGCACGGAAATTGAAACTGTAATAAAAAATCTTCCAGCAAACAAAAGCCCAGGTCCAGACGGCTTCACAGCTGAATTCTACCAAAAATTTAGAGAAGAGCTAACACCTATCCTGCTCAAACTCTTCCAGAAAATTGCAGAGGATGGTAAACTTCCAAACTCATTCTATGAGGCCACCATCACCCTAATACCAAAACCTGACAAAGATCCCACAAAAAAAGAAAACTACAGGCCAATATCACTGATGAACATAGATGCAAAAATCCTTAACAAAATTCTAGCAATCAGAATCCAACAACACATTAAAAAGATCATACACCATGACCAAGTGGGCTTTATCCCAGGGATGCAAGGATTCTTCAATATCCGCAAATCAATCAATGTAATACACCACATTAACAAATTGAAAAATAAAAACCATATGATTATCTCAATAGATGCAGAGAAAGCCTTTGACAAAATTCAACATCCATTCATGATAAAAACTCTCCAGAAAGCAGGAATAGAAGGAACATACCTCAACATAATCAAAGCTATATATGACAAACCCACAGCAAACATTATCCTCAATGGTGAAAAATTGAAAGCATTTCCTCTAAAGTCAGGAACAAGACAAGGGTGCCCACTTTCACCATTACTATTCAACATAGTTTTGGAAGTTTTGGCCACAGCAATCAGAGCAGAAAAAGAAATAAAAGGAATCCAAATTGGAAAAGAAGAAGTAAAGCTCTCACTGTTTGCAGATGACATGATCCTCTACATAGAAAACCCTAAAGACTCCACCAGAAAATTACTAGAACTAATCAATGACTATAGTAAAGTTGCAGGATATAAAATCAACACACAGAAATCCCTTGCATTCCTATACACTAATAATGAGAAAACAGAAAGAGAAATTAAGGAAACAATTCCATTCACCATTGCAACGGAAAGAATAAAATACTTAGGAATATATCTACCTAAAGAAACTAAAGACCTATATATAGAAAACTATAAAACACTGGTGAAAGAAATCAAAGAGGACACTAACAGATGGAGAAATATACCATGTTCATGGATTGGAAGAATCAATGTAGTGAAAATGAGTATACTACCCAAAGCAATCTATAGATTCAATGCAATCCCTATCAAGCTACCAACAGCATTCTTCACAGAGCTAGAACAAATAATTTCACAATTTGTATGGAAAAACAAAAAACCTCGAATAGCCAAAGCGATCTTGAGAAAGAAGAATGGAACAGGAGGAATCAACCTACCTGACTTCAGGCTCTACTACAAAGCCACAGTTATCAAGACAGTATGGTACTGGCACAAAGACAGAAATATAGATCAATGGAACAAAATAGAAAGCCCAGAGATAAATCCACGCACATATGGACACCTTATCTTCGACAAAGGAGGCAAGAATATACAATGGATTAAAGACAATCTCTTTAACAAGTGGTGCTGGGAACTCTGGTCAACCACTTGTAAAAGAATGAAACTAGAACACTTTCTAACACCATACACAAAAATAAACTCAAAATGGATTAAAGATCTAAACGTAAGACCAGAAACTATAAAACTCCTAGAGGAGAACATAGGCAAAACACTCTCTGACATACATCACAGCAGGATCCTCTATGACCCACCTCCCAGAATATTGGAAATAAAAGCAAAAATAAACAAATGGGACCTAATTAACCTTAAAAGCTTCTGCACATCAAAGGAAACTATTAGCAAGGTGAAAAGACAGCCTTCAGAATGGGAGAAGATAATAGCAAATGAAGCAACTGACAAACAACTAATCTCGAGAATATACAAGCAACTCCTACAGCTCAACTCCAGAAAAATAAATGACCCAATCAAAAAATGGGCCAAAGAACTAAATAGACATTTCTCCAAAGAAGACATCCAGATGGCTAACAAACACATGAAAAGATGCTCAACATCACTCATTATCAGAGAAATGCAAATCAAAACCCCTATGAGGTACCATTTCACACCAGTCAGAATGGCTGCAATCCAAAAGTCTACAAGTAATAAATGCTGGAGAGGGTGTGGAGAAAAGGGAACCCTCTTCCACTGTTGGTGGGAATGCAAACTAGTGCAGCCACTATGGAGAACAGTGTGGAGATTCCTTAAAAAACTGGAAATAGACATGCCTTATGATCCAGCAATCCCACTGCTGGGCATACACACTGAGAAAACCAGAAGGGAAAGAGACACGAGTACCCCAATGTTCATCGCAGCACTGTTTATAATAGCCAGGACATGGAAGCAACCTAGATGTCCATCAGCAGATGAATGGATAAGAAAGCTGTGGTACATATACACAATGGAGTATTATTCAGCCATTAAAAAGAATACATTTGAATCAGTTCTAATGAGGTGGATGAAACTGGAGCCTATTATACAGAGTGAAGTAAGCCAGAAAGAAAAACACCAATACAGTATACTAACGCATATATATGGAATTTAGAAAGATGGTAACAATAACCCTGAATACGAGACAGCAAAAGAGACACTGATGTATAGAACAGTCTTATGGACTCTGTGGGAGAGGGAGAGGGTGGGAAGATTTGGGAGAATGGCATTGAAACATGTAAAATATCATGTATGAAATGAGTTGCCAGTCCAGGTTCGATGCACGATACTGGATGCTTGGGGCTGGTGCACTGGGACGACCCAGAGGGATGGAATGGGGAGGGAGGAGGGAGGAGGGTTCAGGATGGGGAACACATGTAAACCTGTGGCGGATTCATTTTGATATTTGGCAAATCTAATACAGTTATGTAAAGTTTAAAAATAAAATAAAATTAAAAAAAAATAAATAAATAAAATTAAAAAAAAAAAAAAAAAAGAAAAAAAAAAAAAAAAAAAAAAAAATAAAATGAAAATAAAGATAAAGAAGATACTACCCTTGGTCCTAAGAAAATTATGGGGAGATACACTGGTGCATCAGTATGTCAGACTGAATGTGGTTTCATAAAAAAATGTAGTGTAGAGAAACAAAACAAGTGAAATTAAATCAGGGAAAGAGAAAAAATTAACTGTGACCTAAAGAATCAGGAAAGACTGGAGATGGGTGCTCAGATAAGTTTCCATGGACAGAAATAGAAGACACAGTCTTTTCAGAGATGATGGTGTGAACACAGGAACAAAACTCACAATGTGCAGTATACATTAAAGAATGAAAAATCATGAGTGACTTAGAAAATGGTATCTGAATGACAGGAGGTTCACATCAGATCACAAGGAAAAACTTAAATAATATTTAATAATAATCCATGAATTTCTATACATTTGGAACAGAAAAATTAATATCAGAATTATGCTTCCTAAAGCTGAAACTCCAATACTTTGGCCACCTCATGCGAAGAGTTGACTTGTTGGAAAAAACTATGATGCTGGGAGGGATTGGGGGCAGGAGGAAAAGGGGACGACAGAGGATGAGATGGCTGGATGGCATCACCAACTCGATGGACATGAGTTTGAGTGAACTCCGAGAGTTGGGTGATGGACAGGGAGGCCTGGCATGCTGTGATTCATGGGGTCACAAAGAGTCGAACACGACTGAGCGACTGAACTGAACTGATGCTTCAAAAATGCCATTCTAGGGTCCTATGGGTGAGCTGAATGAAATACCATGGGAAAAAAACTTATTTAAGGAACAAGCATCACTATGAACAAAGCTACTGGAGGTGATGGAATTCCAGTTGAGCTATTTCAAATCCTACAGATTATGCTGTGAAAGTGCTGCACTCAATATGCCAGCAAATTTGGAAAACTCAGCAGTGGCCACAAGACTGGAAAAGGTCAGTTTCCATTTCAATCCCAAAGAAAGGCAATGCCAAAGAATGCTCAAACTACCACACAATTGCCCTCATCTCACACACTAGTGAAGTAATGCTCAAAATTCTCCAAGCCAGGCTTCAACAATACGTGAACTGTGAACTTCCAGATGTTCAAGCTGGATTTAAAAAAATGCAGAGTAGCCAGAGATCAAGTTGTCTACATCTGCTGAATCATCAAAAAAGCAAGAGAGTTTAAGAAAAACATCTATTTCTGCTTTATTGACTATGCCAAAGCCTTTGACTGTGTGGATCACAATAAACTGTGGAAAATTCTGCAAGACATGGGAATACCAGACCACCTGATCTGCCTCTTGAGAAACCTATATGCAGGTCAGGAAGCAACAGTTAGAACTGGACATGGAACAACAGACTGGTTCCAAATAGGGAAAGGAGTACGTCAAGGCTGTATATTGTCACTGTGCTTATTTAACTTATATGCAGAGTACTTCATGAGAAACACTGGGCTGGATGAAGCACAAACTGGAATCAAGATTGCTAGGAGAAATGTCAATAACTTCAGATATGCAGATGATGCCACCCTTATGGCAGAAAGTGAAGACGATCTAAAGAGCCTCTTGATGAAGGTGAAAGTGGAGAGTGAAAAAGTTGGCTTAAACCTCAACATTCAGAAAACTAAGATCCTGGCATCTGGTCCCATCACTTCATGGGAAATAGATGGGGAAACAGTGGCAGACTTTATTTTATTGGGCTCCAAAATCACTATAGATGGTGACTGCAGCCATGAAATTAAAAGATGCTGACTCCTTAGAAGGAAAGTTATGACCAACCTATACAGCATACTAAAAAACAGAGACATTACTTTGCCAACAAAGGTCTGTCTAGTCAAGGCTATGGTTTTTCCAGTAGTCATGTATGGATGTGAGAGTTGGACGGTAAAGAAAGCTGAACACCAAAGAATTGATGGACTGGTTGGATCTCTTTGGCCACCTGATGGAGAAGAACTTGCTCATTGGAAAAGACCCTGATGCTGGGAAAGATTGCAGGAGGGAGGAGAAGGGGACGATAGAGGATGAGATGGTTGCATGGCATCACAGACTCAATGGACATGAGTTTGAGTAAACTCTGGGAGTTGGTGATGGACATGGAGGCCTGGCATGCTGCAGTACATGGGGTCACAAAGAATCGGACATGACTGAGCAACTGAAGTGAAGGGATGACTGGAATGATCTATCTGAAAATAATGACAACTTAAACATTTAAAAAGCAAGGTATATTGTAGTCAAAGAACTGATTTATTATTTGATCTTAAGTTGGGAAAGAAGAGGAGGCAATATTTAAAAGGGACTAGAATTTCAAGGTAAGGACATATTTGGCAACTAAGAATGGTGCCACCTTCTTTTTTCTACAAAAGGCTGAAACTATTAATGCCCTTCACTCTCAATATGGTCATACTGCACTATTCCTGGATCAGTCCTTATTGTAATGTGTTTGCAAATAGCCAGGGCTTCCCATGTGGTACTAGTGGTAAAGAACCTGCCTGCCAATGCAGGAGACACAAGAGATGGGAGTTTGATCCCTGGGTTGGGAAGATCCTCTGGAGAAGGTGATGGAAACACACTCCAGTATTCTTGCCTGGAGAATCCCATGGATAGAGGAGCCATGGGGTTGCAGAGTCGGACATGACTGAAGTGACATAGCACGCACAGGCACACGGTGTCTCTTGTTCACCAATCTCTTGAATCATAGCTTTATGTCACCCTCAAAGAATCAGGAAATACAGTCTCTGGAATAAATGGTACTCTCCCATTCTGCTCCTTGAGTTTCAACTTGATGTCATTTACTCCAAGTATAATGTTCTGCTAGAAAATCATACCCAAATGCCCATTTTAAAAAATCATCAGTCATCACTACACTTGTCTAGGCTTCTTCTGTCTTTTCCCCGTTATACTATTCTGTCTAGAATTTGTATTTATTATCAGAATGCCTAGTCTTGAACTCAAATTCAGCACCTCAGTGCCAATAATATTGTCTTATTCTTACCTCTTACTCTTCTAAAAAGTGACTTTTGATCCTATGTTGAATACTTTTGACTTTTTATCATCATAGTCTGAGTTTTGCTTACTTTTTTCTAAGTGCTAAATCTGACCTCTTTTATCATAGATATCTTTAACAACTGGAGAAAATAAAGAGATATAGATTATAAATTTTGAATGAGTGTGGCTAGTTTACTTTTCTGGAGTTAGTCTAAGTATCTATATCTGTCCAGGTCTCTCTGTGTGGCTACTGTTCCAGGTGCTACATAGAATCTTTTTCCTCCCTGATACCAGAGTATGTCTTGAGATTTTACAGATATTATAGGAAGGATGCTGGAGAAGGCAATGGCACCCCACTCCAGTACTCTTGCCTGGAAAATCCCATGGACGGAGGAGCCTGGAAGGCTGCAGTCCATGGGGTCGCTGAGGGTTGGACGTGACTGAGCAACTTCACTTTCACTTTTCACTTTCATGCATTGGAGAAGGAAATGGCAACCCACTCCAGTGTTCTTGCCTGGAGAATCCCAGGGAAGGGGAGCCTGGTGGGCTGCCGTCTATGGGGTTGCACAGAGTAGGACACGACTGAAGTGACTTAGTAGCAGCAGCAGCAGCAGGAAGGTTGCTGACTTAATTAAGGTTGCTGACTTAATACTGGTCCCAAGTATAGATAGAACATTCATATGTCAGTGCCCAAGAGGAAGCCGGATTGATGGCAAGAGAGCAATAATATGAGCACCATAAGCATGTCCAATGTTAATGGGCTTATATTTCAGAATGTTAAACTTGCCCTATTCATTTAACTCCTTAGACACCATTGAAATGACTGTACAGTAATTTTTTAAAAGTCTTAAAATATTGGGAGAGAAGACAACAGAATACAGGATATTCTGAAAGATAAACAGTAGGGGGGAAAAGACTGTTTTTACAGTTTGTATAAGGAAGAGATTTCTCTCCTGAATGGCACACAGAATTCACATCACAAAATTTCTAGTGTAATACCAGAAGACTGAAGTTTAATTTTCGACAACACAAAATAGAAAGACTTAGAATTTAGGCTTGTGAGGGAGCAATGCTGAGGAGCAGATCTATAAAAAAGGGATTATGAAGGTCCATGTATGCAATCTAAGTTAATGGGAATTGCTAGAGAGATTACATAATTCAGGAAGTCTAACATCCAAGTAATTGAAATTTCTAGAAAGAGAGAGCAGAGTAAGTAGAGGAAGGGAAATTATTAAAGACACAGTACACAAAATCTTCCCAGAATTAAAGGGCAAGAGTCTCCATTATAAAAGAGTCAAAGGTGCTCAGAGAAACATGAAATTATCAGTGTTAGGACATACCATTCAAATTTCTTTAGATAAAAGAGAAGGGGATAAGCAATAAATAACTGGTCTAAAATCGTCCAAAGAATATTAAAATAGGGTAAAAATTTAAAAAAAAATTAAGAAAAAACAAAATTGAGCTTCTCAATAACAATCTTGGACCCCAATTTTGTTGGACAACAAAATTTAAATGACAATTTATATTGCTGCTGCCGCCAGGTCGCTTCAGTCGTGTCCGACTCTGTGCGACCCCATGGACTGCAGCCCACCAGGCTTCTCCGTCCATGGGATTCTCCAGGCAAGAACACTGGGGTGGGTTGCCATTTCCTTCTCCAGACAATTTACATTAATGACTAAAATACAATTTCTAACCTAGAATTCTATAAGATAGTGAAATTTTTTAACTAGGTAAGGATAGAATAGATTTTTCATATATATAATCACAAAGAAAATTTAATAGATTAGGGATATGGTTGAGATACGCGTCTCATATTCTAAAAGAGGAAGCCAGCTTCATTTCATCTGTGGACCTTTTTAATGGCTTCCCTGCATTCATTTATTTTTGTAATATCCTCTCAAGGAAACTTTGCACTTTGTCATGTGATTTGCTTTGAAGGGTGTGATAACAGTAAATCTGATGCAAGCAGGGATTTGAAAGAATGCTTGAACTTCTCTTTCCCTTTTGGGTCTATAAATTACCATGAGACCATGTCAAGAGAACAGGGCTGATCTGCTTGAGAACTATGAGAGATCTGTGGATAGGAGAAACCTGTGAAGGGTAACTGAGTAACCATATTAGCTGAGACTCTACTAGACCAGCATGCCCTAAGCTGACCAAGACAACTAAACATAAATACACAAGTGAGCTCAGTCAAGGCCCACCCAGTCAGCAGATCTCACCCCACTCCTACCTGCTTTAAGAAACATTTCAGTAACTGTCTTTTGGCTTTTTATTTTAAACCACTAAATCACCACTAAATATGCATAACAAAGATATGGACAATTAACATAAAATCTAAAATGGGTTAATCTGGGCAGAGTAGGATGAGAGATACAGTTTATATGCTTTATATTCTTTCATTATAGCCTTTTTAGTAGTAAATAGGTTTTTTAAAATCATGAGCATGGTTTAATTTTTTTAAATGATGACTGATAGGGCTCCTTGGAAAAAAACCTATGACCAACCTAGACAGCATATTAAAAAGCAGAGACATTACTTTGCCAACAAAGTTCCATCTAGTCAAAGCTATGGCTTTTCCAGTAGTCATGTATGGATGTGACAGTTGGACTAGAAAGAAAGTTGAGTGCTGAAAAAATGATGCTTTTGAACTGTGGTGTTGGAGAAGATTCTTGAGAGTCCCTTGGACTGAAAGGAGATCCAATCGGTCCATCCTAAAGGAAATCAGTCCTGAATATTCACTGGAAGGACTGATGCTGAAACTGAAACTTTGGCCACATGATGTGAAGAACTTACTCATTGGAAAAGACCCTGATGCTGGGAAAGATTGAGGGCAGGAGGAGAAGGGGACAACAGAAGATGAGATGGTTGGATGGTATTACCGACTCAATGGACATGAGTTTGACTAAACTCCGGGAGTTGGTGATGGACAGGGAAGCCTGGCGTGCTGCAGTCCATGGGGTTGCAAAGAGTCAGATATGACTGAACAACTGAACTAAACAGAGGACTCTACAAAAATAGTTCTTCACCAGAGGAGTTTTATTGTTTATACTGCTGCTGTTTTGTTTGATTTGAATGAGAGAGAAAAAGTAAAAATCTAGGAATACACTTGGGTCGGGGCAGGTGAATATGAATGCTCTCTTCTGGCCTGAAAACATGAAGGTCTAGAGTAATAAGTAGCTGACAAGAACCTAGTATCCTTAGGAATAGAGGTTGCTATTGGAGTAAGACTGAAATCGATTTAGTATGTTTTCTAAGGAACAGAGTTTCCTGGGGAACAGACCATTGTGTGCAGAGGAATTTTGGAGGTAGAAGTTGAGAGTAAGTAACTATGTTTTTGCCTTTGACTGCTAATCTAGGTATGAAAGACGTGGATCAACATAACTTTGAATAGTTTGGCAACCTGATGTGAAGAGCCAACTCATTGGAAAAGACCTTGACGCTAGGAAAGATTGAAGGCAGAAAGAGAATGGGATGACAGAGGATGAGATGGTTGGATGGCATCACTGACTCAACGGACATGAGTTTGAGCAAACTGTGGGAGATAGTGAAGGACAGGGAAGCCTGGAGTGCTACAGTTCATGGGGTCACAGAGTTGGACATGACTTAGTGACTGAACAACAACAATTTTGAATATATCTCCATTTAAAATATTGTCTGATGTGAGAATTGCTTGAAAAATCTGATTTTTCTGGCCTGGACTTCTGAGGAAATTTTATAACAAAAGAATTCACTATGTGAGTATAAAATTTAGCTCAGAATCTAATTTCAGGATCACATATACTGAAACACCTAATTCAAAATTTAATGAGCTGGTGTTTGTACAAGAATGTATGGATTACAGCTGTTATCCAAGGAAAATACTTCTTTTAAGATAGTAAAAGTAGAAGCTTTTCCTTTATCTGAGGAGTATATGGGATGAAAATACATGATTGGTAGTTCAAACGTACCATTTAAAAAGATATTTAGGTTTCAAAGTCTCATTAACTAGAGGATAAAACTTTTAGGTACAATGTGATATAAATGTGCCCAAGCAATCACTGTGCTTTGATGGAGCAAAGATTATCATTCAGAGCAAACCCATTTCTCCTTCTGTGTGGAACAACACAGTGATTAAGGAAAAAATGCTTAGTGATTTTGTATTTAACAAGAACATATTAAGAATAACTTCAAGTGTATCAGCCCCACCCCCATAATCTCCTTCAGTCCCCCTGAAGCACATAAAGACACCTTTGGTCTCAGTAAGCACAGAAATATACAAATTCAAAACAAATCAACTGATCTCTGTTCTCCACAATGCTACCCTCAGTACTCATAGACAATGCTGTGATTTCTCGGCCAACCCCCCCCCCCCCCCCGCTGCCACTCACACTGTGAGCCCTAGACCCTGTCTGCTTTCAAGTATCTGTGTATTAAAACCCACTACTAATCTCTTTCATCTTTAATTTACCCAAATCATGCAAATAACTCAAATTGATCTTACATTCTTCAAAAAATAACCCTCTGACAACATGATATCAATAATCCCTGGGTAGATAGTTATTATGATAGATAAACAAAGAGAAATTTAAACCAATGTGAGTGATTGTACTTCTTTGTAACATATATCTGCTAACCTGTGATATCCTCTGAGAAAAATGTAAAGACCCATGAATATTTGTATTTTTTAGTAAGATGTTTAATGAGCTCCTTCTTCTTGCAAGTTACAGTGGATGCACCTAACATGTGTATTATTTAGTATTAAAAGAAAGTAAAACATGATCCCCAGTACCACATACATTAAAGGTGAAATTGAAAACATTCTTTTGTTCTAAGAATGTTGAAAACGGTGTTCAGAAGAACTCAGGTTGAAAGTCACCAAAGAGCAGGTCCAAGTATATGAAAATGCAGAAGAAAAAATTTATATTAATGAGATTGAAAGCTCTAAAAAGAGCAGGACTTATTTAGGTTGGCAGTTATTCATGGATGTAGAATATATCCAGAGAGAAGTTAGCTCATTATCTAATTACATGACCTGAGTAAAGAAGTAACACATGAACTGGGGACACTTCTCAAGCCATCAAAACTCAAGTAAGAAATATATAAATCTTAACATAAAATATCGGAGAAGGCAATGGCACCCCACTCCAGTACTCTTGCCTGGCAAATCCCATGGACGGAGGAGCCTGGTGGGCTGCAGTCCATGGGGTTGCTAGGAGTCGGACACGACTGAGCGACTTCACTTTCACTTTTCACTTTCATGCGTTGGAGAAGGAAATGGCAACCCACTCCAGTGTTCTTGCCTGGAGAATCCCAGGGACGGGGGAGCCTGGTGGGCTGCCATCTATGGGGTCGCACAGAGTTGGACACGACTGAAGCGACTTAGCAGGAGCAGCAGCAACATATAAAACAGGGAAAGATTGCGATGCCTTATTTTTTGCTTCTGAGATTAGAATAATAAACAAATCTCAATTTTGCTTAACATATATTTAAACTTAACATGAATGAGAAGTTTCAATAATGACTATGCTGGGAATTTTTGTTTTTGTCTAATTACATGTATGGTGATAAAGAGTAAATAAATCATTATTGCACCATCATGCAAAGAACCTCCTTAAGATCCTTGTTTTCTTATATATTTATTTTCCTGGATATAATCACAGATATTGGATAGTTCAAGTTCTGGATTCCATCACTTTAAAATGCTCAAGAACTGCTCAAATACTGTTTATGAAATTCACTCAGTCATGTTTGGCTCTTTGCAACCCCATGGACTGTAGCCTGTCAGGCTCCTCTGTCCATGGAAGAATACTGGAGTGAGTTGCCATTTCCTTCTCCAGGGGATCGTCCCAACCCAGGGACAGAACCCAGGTCTCTCACATTGCAGGCCGATTCTTTACCATCTGAGCCACCAGGGAAGCCCATACTGTTGTTTAATCACATCCTATTTCTAAATGATCTCATAAAAGAGTTGACCAAAGGGAACCCTATTAAGACATGACTTAATAATTTCAGGTAAAACCTGGACTTGGTTGTCCTTCTTAATCATAATGGCAAAATGCTCAGATTTTCTTTTCAAGGAATAATTAAAATTATTTCTTAAATAGGCAAGGATGGATGAAGGAACTGCCACTGTGTTTGGCTTTGTGTGTGGGGAGAAGAAACGAGGCAAATAAGCTCTTGTCTTATATACTCTTACTCTAAAAGAGGAGCATTTTTGCAACAAAAGTATATATATATATATATATATATATATATATACACATATGTATATATACACACACATACACATATATGTTGCCATATATATATATATATATATATACTGTGTAATATATGAAAATATGTATTTATACACATACATATACTATATATGGGCTTCCCTGGTGGCTCAAACGGTAAAGAACCTGCCTGCAATGCAGGAGACCTGGGTTCAATCCCTGGGTAGGGAAGATTCCCTGGAGAAGGGAATGGTAACCCACTCCAGCATTACTGCTTGTAGGATTCCATGGACAACAGAGACTAGCAGGCTAGAACCCTCAGAGTCACAAAGAGTCAGACACGAATGAGCGACACATATACTATATATATGAGTTTCAATGAATATGTATAGTGTGTGTTAGTCGCTCAGTCGTGTCCGACTCTTTACCCGCTGAGCTACAAGGGAAGCCCATGAATACGAGTAACTTAATTTAAATTTTCCATATTGTTCTTATTTTTCTAACTTCCCCACAGACCAGTGAATACTTGGTCTGCACAGTGATGAAGAGGCAAGTGCAGGTAAGATCATGTTTGCAATGGTGGCTCAGACGGTAAAACGTCTTGCTTACAATGCGGGAGACCTGGGTTTGATCCCTGGGTCTGGAGAAGGAAATGGTAACCCACTCCAGTACTCTTGCCCGGAAAATCCCATGGACAGAGGAGCATGATGGGCTACAGTCCACGGGGTCGCAAAGAGTCAGACACGACTGAGCGACTTCACTTCACTTATCACCACTGACACAGAGCAATAACCCCAATGGCAAATGAGACAACTTGAGTGGATATTACAATTTCCTCAAAGAGTGATGTTACACTACATAGGTAGAACTGTCACTAATCAGTCTGATACACAGATATATTACATACACAATCTTACTTTAAAAAACAAGAAAAACCTTGTACAGTCTGATATGAAAATGATAGTGAAGTAGTGAAGCTGATTCTTATGGGGGAAGTGGCAGAAATATCACACAAGGAATACTGAAGAGCTGCTGCTAAGTCACTTCAGTCGTGTCCGACTCTGTGCAACCCCAGAGACGGCAGCCTACCAGGCTCCCCCGTCCCTGGGATTCTCCAGGCAAGAACACTGGAGTGGGCTGCCATTTCCTTCTCCAATGCATGAAAGTGAAAAGTGAAAGGGAAGTCGCTCAGTGGTGTCCGACTCTTAGCGACCCCATAGACTGCAGCCCACCAGACTTCTCCATCCATGGGATTTTCCAGGCAAGAGTACTGGAGTGGGGTGCCATTGAGCAGTGGTTTATATTTCTAAAGCGCTAGTTTTTATCAGACTATTTAAAAACATATCCAAAGAGGCCCTTATCTCTGAGAATGCTATCCTAATTTCTGTTAGAAATTCCTGACTTTCTATCCTCTGTTTTCATATATTCAGATCAAAAGCCTGTGAACTGTGTGAACTACCAAACATCTATGTTCACATAGAGTTCAATGACAGAAGAGGAATTCTGCCAATTCCTTTTATGCTTGAACAACTTAAGGTCAAAGGTAAAAGCTAAAGAACTAATTTATGTGAGAGTATTTTATTAAAAAGAAAACAAACTAATGCAAACTATCACTGTTTATTCTTTCAGTTTTAATGACACCCACCTCCTTTCATTTCCTGACAATGATTTCTGGCTTTCTTTGGTTTTTATCTGCTCTAACTTTTTCAAAGTCAGACACTAACAATTTTTAAAATGATTAAATCCTGATTAAAATGTGGGGGTTTTCACATGTGCATGAATATATCCCTCTCCTTCCTGATGTAGATTTATTTGATATTTTCAATCATGGGCTACAGATAGAGAGATTTAAAAATATTGTATCATTTGTTTCTTTTTATCAAAAGGGATTATTCACTAAGACATTCCTCTAAAGGGAAAAAAATAAAACAAGTCCATATGAGAGAGGAAAGAGCCTACTGCTAACTCAGACTGTAAAAGTACATTTTAATCATTCATCAGAAATCAGAAACTGTTCTTTCTCTTGCAGTCTTAGGATATATCATTCTCCAGGTTTAACTAATTCAGTTTTCTGTGTGTGTGTATGTGTGTGTGTATGTATATATATATATATATATATATATATATAAAGATAAAATGGAAAACACAAGAATCTGTAGAAAACTAGTTAAATTTTTTCTTTAAATTGCTTTCTTTCTATCTTGCTCTCAAAATATATTTCTCTTGCCTTCGTTGACTCAAGTTTAGCAAAAGAAAACTAAATGGAGAGCATGGAGCACAATATGTCTTCACAATAGCAGTGCTTACAGAATAAATTGCTCCATTTCTGCAACTGGGGAAAAAGAGTTCAGATGGATTCTAAATGCCAGGAAACTTACAAACTGAAGGCACTTTTTAAAATTCAGGGTATTTTCTTCTATATATTCAGTAATATCATATTTTTTTCTCATTTTCCCTATCATTCCCTTTCAATTCTACATACTTATAGATACTCCAATAGACCAATTAAAAATACATCAAGACAGGTACAGGTACATACAGTTAGACAAAGTACCTGACAATGTGTCCCATATTTAAATTATGAGATAGTTTTTTGTATTCTTTATATTGCCTTCATAATCAGGATAATATCCAAACAACCTCAAAAGTAGTTTCAGCAGTACTAGTATTTTATATTAATAACACCTCTTAGAAACCAGAAGCCAGCAGAATCAAAATGATTAGTACTGTTACTATAAAATCGTCAATGTAAGCTATTTACATATATCAAGTATAGTAAATACATGTAAGGTATTGACATAACTAATGTGGTTGCCTACAGTGCTGGGTTAAAATGGAACGTGAAGCTTTTTTTTTTTTTTTTTTAACAAATAAGCAATAAGATTGAAAAGGAATACTTGCTATGGGAGAGAAGTAATAGCACTTCTGCTTCAGATTTTTCATTCCTAATATGAAGTTCGGTTTAGAATGATTTATTATATAGAACATAAACCACCTATGATCAGTTTCTATTAAAAAGATTTCTATATTTGCCACAGTATTTATTTTCAATGCCTTCCTTTCACTGGTGCCTTTCTCTGTACCTTCAAATATTTGTTGATTGAACTCATGGGAAAACTTCATTCAATTATATCTACAGGCCCATCCTTGAACATTTTATCATCAGAAACTCCTCTGCCTTCAGAAAAATGTAACGTGTCCATATTAACTATTCTCTTCAGTTCTCAATCAGGTATATCTAATGTAATTTTTCTTAGACTTCATGAAGACTCTCCATCCTCATTGCCTTGTTTTATCACATTCTGAACGCTATATGACATTCATGTTTTTTCCTACCTAGCATAGATGCTATGATCTCTTATTTGGAACATGATTATGCCACAAGAACAGAATTATCAGGAAAGTCAGCCACCTTCCCCATGATTCTGTCCCTTCCCCCAGTTTTGATTTTTTTTTTTTTTCCTTTATATACATCCCTTCTTACATCTCGCTCTTCTGATCCAGAAGAGAACACATCTGTCATTCTTTACAGCCTGTTTCCTGACTATGTTTCAGGTGCCATCTCCTCCTGCTTGTCCATGACCATGTCCTATAAATTTCCCCACTCTTATCTCCATTTCTACCGATATATTGCCCTCAACAAATAAACACTCTTAAACAGACTGCCTCTTAAAAATCTCAGCAACAACCACAGAAGCAGCTTCCTAGACCATAAATTTCACTCTAGTTATAGGCCTTTCTCCCTCCTCTTTCAGGCAAACATTTCCAAAGTGAAGTTCACATTCTCTGATTCACAAAAGAGGCAGTGCATCACAGGGCTTGACAATAACGAGCCTTGAAGTTGGTGTAGGCTGGAGTTCTATACACCTTATTCCTTGCCATGTAACATTGGGCAAGTTATTTAAACTGTTACTGAAATTTTCCGTATCTGTAAAATATGCTCTTTATGGGTAGATGAAGGCTAATTTATTTAAATTATGTAAGGAATGTCATATACCAGAGTGATGGCTCTTGTATTGTCCATTTGATTCTTCTGTATCTTTTCCCATACCTTTTGTCCACTCCCAGTAGTACCTTAAGTCAGACCTTCATCATTTTTCACCGAGATTATTCAACAACTTCTCAATTTGCATGACTCCCTACTCTCAACCTGTTCTAACCCAGTTTTGTCACCCAACTACAAGAGTGCTTACTATTTTCATAAGAAATCTTCCCTTGTTACTGCCTGGTCAACACTTTTAAAGGATTCTCATTACCAAGCAATATTCCAGAAAGTTTTATCTAATTATTGCATTAGAATCACCTGGGATGCTGGCTAAAAATTAGTATGTCAAAGTGCTACCAACTGAATCAGAATCTTTAGACAATTATATGACACTGCATTGTAGGCAATGCATCCCCATGTATTTTGCATTAAATATAAGGCCTATTATAATTGCATGTGATATTGCATCCTACAGAATTTTATTGAATTTTCCCAAAACATGGAACATTTTCTCATATCACATTGTCTTTGTATATGACTCTCCAGCAACCTGGAATATTTCCATATTAATTAATTTTTCAAAACTCCCCTGCTTCAAGAAGATTCCATTGACTATCAGTTTCCATCGGAAGTTGGCTTTAATGGCCTTAATGCAACTTATGTTTATGCTATCTATCATTATACATATCTCACTTTAATATCTTTCCCATCAAATTGTAATTTTCTTCAGGAAACAAGAGTCTTTTATCTTTGGTTCTCAGCACTTAGCACATTGTACTGTTCATAATAAGGACTGTACAGTGTTTTGTCTCTCTCTCATTAACCCGGTTATCTATCCTTCCACTTATTTAATTATCTATGTTTTTAAATTTCTGGACACTAAGTCATGTCCAGAAATTCTTTTATGATCCCATGGACTGTAGCCCACCAGGATCCTATGTCCATGGGATTTTCCAGGAAAGAATACTGGAGTGCATTGCCATTTTCTTCTCCAAGGGATCTTCCTGATCCAGGGATCAAACCCGCATCTCCTGCATTGCAAGCAGATTCTTTACCACTGAACCACCAGGGAAGCTTTATCTATACATTTATTTATATATACATTTATTTATTTTTAAATTTATCTGATCATGGATTTATTACAGTAAGTATCAATTATTTCATACAATTACATAAAATACACAATGAATATATCAGCTATATAAAGGGAATAAACAAAGTGAGACAACTATCACAGAGGAAAATGTACATCCACACCTACCGTAAAGACTTACACACCTACTTACATTATGACAAATGAGATTTGTCTTTTACACAACAGCTATTGACTATAATAAGAAGTCAACAACATCAAACTGCTCAGTGAGAATTCTCCTGCAGCTCAGAGGTACCATCTTCAACAATATTGTTGCTAAGCTCATGCTGTAACTGAACCCCAGATATTCTATATTACACAGCAGCTAGATAGAGGCATCTTACTGAGTTCTGTTCAAAGTAATATGGAAAATATTAAGGTTTATCTAATCTAGGTATAGCCTTTAACATACTTTTCATAAGAGCTCCCATGCTCTCTCTCCATCTTCTTTAGCACAGATGGGGAGCATCCAGTGGGGGAGCCTGAGGCTCTCACAGTGAGAAAGCCATGGACAGAATGACGTTGAATCTCTCAATTATCAAACAGAAGGCTGACCAACCAGATTGAGACGGAAGACATAGCTTCTATTGCATTCAGTAACCAAAATTTGCTTTATTTTTAACAATTAGACAATTTTATCTCAAAAAAACTGTCATGGTCAATCTCTCAATGGGTTAGTTCTTTAGGACTTTTGTTTTCATAATCGCTTTTGCCATAAGATTCCCCTAAATGTATTTTTGTCTGAAGTACAAATACAACTACTAGGTACCTAGACTTCTGGTGGCCTGGTGTAATCTAAGAATATACTTTAAATGTATGGATGATTTCATGGACTGACTATGTATTTTTAAAGTAACCCTCACTATATTATGTTACTTATCCTGGCCTCTAATAAATAGTCCAGGATTGTGAAGTAGTGGGTGTTCCTTGAGTTTAAATAAAAGAGTGAATTAATTTAATGCATCTCATTTTCCCCCCATGGCTCTAGTTAAGAGAATAAAGAAAAAATTAAGGAGAATAGAATAGAGGTCAAACTTTCATATATGAAGACAAAGCACCTGTTTTAAAGAGATTTAACAGAATTTCAGGAATAGTTTTTCTATACCTTAAAGTCCTAGCATTAATCTTTCTGCTAATTCTCATTTCAATTGTATCCATGGTATAATATCTGAAAAGTCCTGAGGATACAGAGTACCATAAATAAAAATCTAGCTGATGATTGGTGAAAATCAGGTTTCTCTTACACTAGTAATCCTAACGGTATTATACACATTTCAGTTCAGTACAGTTCAGTCGCTCAGTCGTGTCTGACTCTTTGAGACCCCATGAATTGCAGCACACCAGGCCTCCCTGTCCACCACCAACTCCCAGAGTTCACTCAAACTCACGACCATCGAGTCGGTGATGCCATCCAGCCATCTAATCCTCTGTCTTCCCGTTCTTCTCCTGCCCCCAAACCCTCCCAGCATCAGAGTCCCTTCCAATGAGTAAACTCTTTGCATCAGATGGCAAAAGTACTGGAGTTTCAGCTTTAGCATCAGTCCTTCCAAAGAACACCCAGGACGGATCTCCTTTAGAATGGACTGGCTGGATCTCCTTGATGTCCAAGGGACTCGCAAGAGTCTTCTCCAACACCACAGTTCAAAAGCATCAATTCTTCAGTGCTCAGCTTTCTTCACAGTCCAACTTTCATATCCATACAGGACCACTGGAGAAACCACAGCCTTAACTTCAGTTCAGTCTCTCAGTCGTGTCTGACTCTTTGCAACCCCATGAATTGCAGCACACCAGGCCTTCCTGTCCATCACCAACTCCTGGAGTTCACTCAGACTCACATCCATCGAGTCAGTGATGCCATCCAGCCATCTCATCCTATGTCTTCCCCTTCTCCTCCTGCCCCCAATCCCTCCCAGCATCAGAGTCTTTTCCAATGAGTCAACTCATGGCATGAGGTGGCCAAAGTACTGGAGTTTCAGCTTTAGCATCATTCCTTCCAATGAACACCCAGGACGGATCTCCTTTAGAATGGTCTGGTTGGATCTCCTTGCAGTCCAAGGGACTCTCAAGAATCTTCTCCAACACCACAGCTCAAAAGCATCAATTCTTTGGCCCTCAGCTTTCTTCACAGTCCAACTCTCACATTCATACATGACCACAGGAAAAACCATAGCCTTGACTAGATGGACCTTTGTTGGCAAAGTAATGTTTCTGCTTTTGAATATGCTATCTAGGTTGGTCATAACTTTCTTTCCAAGGAGTAAGCATCTTTTAATTTCATGGCTGCAGTCACATCTATAGTGATTTTGGAGCCCCCCAAAATAAAGTCAGCACTGTTCCAACTGTTTCCCGATCTATTTCCCATGAAGTGATGGGACTGAATGCCATGATCTTAGTTTTCTGAATGTTGAGCTTTAAGCCAACTTTTTCACTCTCCTCTTTCACTTTTAACAAGAGGCTTTTCAGTTCCTCTTCACTTTCTGCAATAAGGGTGGTGTCATCTGCATGTCTGAGGTTATTGATATTTCTCCCAGCAATCTTGATTCCAGCTTGTGTTTCTTCCAGCCCAGCGTTTCTCATGATGTACTCTGCATATAAGTTAAATAAGCAGGGTGACAATATACAGCCTTGATGTATTTCTTTTCCTATTTGGAACCAGTCCCTTGTTCCATGTAAAATTCTAACTGTTGCTTCCTGAACTGCATATAGGTTTCTCAAGAGGCAGGTCAGGTGGGCTGGTATTCCCATCTCTTGAAGAATTTTCCACAGTTTATTATGATCCACACAGTCAAAGGCTTTTGCATAGTCATTAAAGCAGAATAGATGTTTTTCTGGAACTCTCTTGCTTTTTTGATGATCCAGCAGATGTTGGCAATTTGATCTCTGGTTCCTCTGCCTTTTCTAAAATCAGCTTGAACATCTGGAAGTTTACGGTTCACGTATTGCTGAAGCCTGGCTTAGAGAATTTTGAGCATTACTTTACTAGCATGTGAGATGACTGCAATTGTGTGGTAGTTTGAGCATTCATTGGCATTGCTTTTCTTTGGGACTGGAATGAAAACTGACCTTTCCCAGTCCTGTGGTTACTGCTGAGTTTTTCAAATTTGCTGGCATATTGAGTGCAGCACCTCACAGCTCTTCTTTCAGGATTTGAATTAGCTCAACTGGAATTCCATCACCTCCATTAGCTTTGTTCATAGCGATGCTTTCTAAGGCCCACTTGACTTAAGATGTCATTTCCATTATAGGGGACTGGAATGCAAAAGTAGGAGTCATGAAACACCTGGGGTAACAGGCAAATTTGGCCTTGGAATACGAAATGAAACAGGGCAAAGGCTAATAGAGTTTTGCCAAGAGAATGCACTGGTCATAGCAAACACCCTCTCCAACAACACAAGAGAAGACTCTACACATGGACATCACCAGATGGTCAACACTGAAATCACATTGATTATATTCTTTGCAGCCAAAGATGGAGAAGCTCTATACAGTCAGCAAAAACAAGACCAGGAGCTGACTGTGGCTCAGATCATGAACTCCTTATTGCCAAATTCAGACTGAAATTGAAGAAAGTAGGGAAAACCACTAGACCATTCAGGTATGACCTAAATCAAACCCCTTATGATTATACAGTGGAAGTGAGAAATAGATTTAAGGGACTAGATCTGACATACAGAGTTTCTGATGAACTATGGATGGAGGTTTGTGACATTGTACAGGAGACAGGGATCAAGACCGTCTCCATGGAAAACAAATGCAAAAAAGCAAAATGGCTCTCTGGGGAGACCTTATAAATAGCTGTGGAAAGAAGAGAAGTGAAAAGCAAAACAGAAAGGAAAGATACAAGCATCTGAATGCAGAATTCCAAAGAATAGCAAGGTGAGATAAGAAAGCCTTCCTCTGCAATCAATGCAAAGAAATAGAGGAAAAAAATAGAATGGGAAAGACTAGAGATCTCTTCAAGAAAATTAGAGATACCAAGGGAAGATTTCATGCAAAGATGGGCTCGATAAAGGACAGAAATGGTATGGACCTAACAGAAGCAGAAGATATTAAGAGGTGGCAAGAATACACAGAAGAACTGTACAAAATTATATACAGTTAAATAATCCTTAAAAATTATAGAAATGATATCTTTACGTTTCTTCTCTCTAATAGTTTTACAAGATGACTTGTGTGTTTTGGAGGATACTGGTAACTTAAATACAGAGGCACACTTTTCAAATATTTAGTGTAAATGGGTACACATCAAGAATTTAATCACTGATAGGTAATTTTTTCAAGGGTCAGTGATTGAGTTCAATATGGATGAGTACAGGCTAAGTATATTCTTAATTGAAACATTTTTACCACAACCATCACCTCTTTACCAAGGTTAATGCCGTAATTCTCTCACAATGCTGATTTGCTCAGGATATTTTGAGTACTTCCTGCTTACAGTTAATAATCTGGAGTATGGGATAAGAAATTCTTCCCAATAATTTCCCCCCATTTTCCTTCTCCTATAAAGCTAAGGAAGGGTGGAGTCATGTGAAAATACAAAAGTAGTGGGGAAATGAATGCTAATAAATATTTGCTATGTTTTGAGTTCAGTCCCTCCTATGGGGAACTCTCCTTATATTTAAAAAATTCAGCTGCAAGAAAGGGTATAGATTACAATACAGAATGCAAGTTTACATGATGGGGCCTGCAATTCTATCATCCTCTTCATTTATCTAAGTGAAAAAAAATAGCTTTTTTTCTTTTACAAAGTTACAGTTTCAATTACTTAAGTAGGTCATATTTAAGTCATGTATAAAAAGCTGTAAAATAGTTTCCATAAACTATCCATAGAAAGCAATCTTTTTCCCTCAGTTTCACTGTCCTTGCCTAAGGGAATGAAAACACAGCTACAAGTCACCCTACCTCTTGTCCATTTAAGCACCATGTATGGTCATTACCTTACCGGTCTTTCTCTCATTTGCATGCATCTCGGCCTCCATTTCATTAAGCTGTCAGCGTCAGGCTGAAAGGAACTTTTCCTTATCTGAGCTGATAGATAGCAGTGAAGCTTGTTCCCTTGTGTCTGCATCTTTCAGTGAAAAAGCAAGATTGGGAAACAGATTTATAACAATACATGGATGCACTGAATTAGAAAAGACAGTTTCAGAGCAATGACATGCTTTTTTTCTCCTCTGGTGCACATTTCACTGAGATATGTCAAATACACTGTATTAAAGCTTTACAAGTTTTGAAAGCTTTTCCAACCTCTTTCTTTTGTTGTTGTTGTTCTTTTTACTTTCTCTGTGTTGTTTTGTTTGTATTTTCTCAAAATTAGGAAAATGTTATCTAGAATTCCTGTATTGGGAAGAAGGTTAGAAATGACAGTTTCCCTTCTTACATTCTTTGCCTAATTGTAAGAAGAGGATCAGCGACTATATTGCTTAAAGAAAAATATTAAAAATAAGTAAAACTGTCATATTGGCAGAGCAGCCCACACCTATCAATGAAAGTTGCAGCTCTCTCTGTTTATCATAAAGACCACTGATGGAATAAGGATGCTTTGAAAGTCATTTCAAAAGTAAATGTATTCCCTTACAGGATATGAATGTAAATTCAGTAGCTTTAAGTTTTTAATCTTTATAGCCAGCATAATGAAATAATGTGACTTATGACAAAATTGTATGTAATGTTACATGAGTCCACAAGTTCTGTCTACATATCACAGTTATTTAATCCTTATAATTAGAGAGACAGTAAGTGCTATGTTTCCAGATTTTATCTACAGGTACTATATTTCAGGGCAAAGGCTAACAGAGTTTTGCCAAGAGAATGCACTGGTCATAGCAAACACCCTTTTCCAACAACACAAGAGAAGACTCTACACATGGACATCACCAGATGGTCAACACTGAAATCACATTGATTATATTCTTTGCAGCCAAAGATGGAGAAGCTCTATACAGTCAGCAAAAACAAGACCAGGAGCTGACTGTGGCTCAGATCATGAACTCCTTATTGCCAAATTCAGACTGAAATTGAAGAAAGTAGGGAAAACCACTAGACCATTCAGGTATGACCTAAATCAAACCCCTTATGATTATACAGTGGAAGTGAGAAATAGATTTAAGGGACTAGATCTGACAGACAGAGTGCCTGATGAACTATGGACGGAGGTTTGTGACATTGTACAGGAGACAGGGATCAAGACCATCCCCAAGAAAAAGAAATACAAAAAAGCAAAATGGCTCTCTGGGAAGGCCTTACAAATAGCTGTGAAAAGAAGAGAAGTGTAAAAGTAAAGGAGAAAAGGAAAGATACAAGCATCTGAATGCAGAGTTCCAAAGAATAGAAAGGAGAGATAAGAAAGCCTTCCTTAGCAATCAATGCAAAGAAATAGAGGAAAACAATAGAATGGGAGAGACTAGAGATCTCTTCAAGAAAATTAGAGATACCAAGGGAAGATTTCATGCAAAGATGGGCTCGATAAAGGACAGAAATGGTATGGACCTAACAGAAGCAGAAGATATTAAGAAGAGGTGGCAAGAATACACAGAAGAACTGTACAAAAAAGATCTTCATGACCCAGATCACACAAATCACAATGGTGTGATCACTCACCTAGAGCCAGACATCCTGGAATGTGAAGTCAAGTGGGCCTTAGAAAGTATCACTATGAACAAAGCTAGTGGAGGTGATGGAATTCCAGTTGAGCTATTTCAAATCCAGAAAGATGATGCTGTGAAAGTGCTGCACTCAATATGACAGCCAATTTGGAAAACTCAGCAGTGGCCACAGGACTGGAAAATGTCAGTTTTCATTCCAATCCCAAAGAAAGGCAATGCCAAAGAATGCTCAAACTACCACACAATTGCACTCATCTCACACGCTAGTAAAGTAATGCTCAAAATTCTCCAAGCCAGGCTTCAGCAATATATGAACCGTGAACTTCCAGATGTACAAGCTGATTTTAGAAAAAGCAGAGGAACCAGAGATCAAATTGCCAACATCTGCTGGATCAAGGAAAAGGCAAGAGAGTTCCAGAAAAACATCTATTTCTGCTGTATTGACAATGCAAAGCCTTTGACTGTGTGGATCACAATAAACTGTGGAAAATTCTTCAAGAGATGGGAATACCAGCCCACCTGACCTGCCTCTTGAGAAACTTATATGCAGGTCAGGAAGCAACAGTTAGAACTTTACATGGAACAACAGACTGGTTCCAAATAGGAAAAGGAGTACGTCAAGGCTGTATATTGTTATTGTGCTTATTTAACTTATATGCAGAGTACATCATGAGAAATGCTGGGCTGGAAGAAGCACAAGCTGGAATCAAGATTGCTGGGAGAAATATCAATAACCTCAGACATGCAGATGACACCACCCTTATGGCAGAAAGTGAAGAGGAACTTTCTGTTGAAAGTGAAAGAAGAGAGTGAAAAAGTTGGCTTAAAGCTCAACATTCAGAAAACAAAGATCATGGCATCTGGTCCCATCACTTCATGGGAAATAGATGGGGAAACAGTGGAAACAGTGTCAGACTTTATTTTTCTGGGCTCTAAAATCACTGAAGATGGTGATTGCAGCCATGAAATTAAAAGACGCTTACTCCTTGGAAGGAAAATTATGACCAACCTAGATAGCATGTTGAAAAGCAGAGACATTGCTTTGCCAACAAAGGTCCGTCTAGTTAAGGCTATGGTTTTTCCAGTGGTCGTGTGTGGATGTGAGAGTTGGACTGTGAAGAAAGCTGAGGGCCAAAGAATTGATGGTTTTGAACTGTGGTGTTGGAGAAGACTCTTGAGAGTCCCTTGGACTGCAAAAAGATCCAACCAGTTCATCCTAAAGAGATCAGTTCTGGGTGTTCATTGGAAGGACTGATGGTGAAGCTGAAACTCCAATACTTTGGCCACCTCATGTGAAGATTTGATTCATTGGAAAAGTCCCTGATGCTGGGAGGGATTGAGGGCAGGAGGAGAAGGGGATGACAGAGGATGAGATGGCTGGATGACATCACCAACTCGATGGACATGAGTTTGAGTAAACTCTCGGAGTTGGTGATGGATAGGGAGGCCTGGCATGCTGTGATTCATGGGGTTGCAAAGATTCTGACATGACTGAGTGACTGAACTGATTGAACTGAACTTTTATTTCCCTAAGCAAGATCAAACTGGGTAATAACTTTCTATGTGCTGTGTGGGAATATTCTTGAGTCCAACATTCCCTCTAATTCATAGACCTTTTCTGTAATATCCCAGAAACACAGTGCATGAAGCCTGTTTTTGTACTCCTGTTATGAAGCACTATTAAACTAAAAGGCAGCACATTACAGTATTTAGATAATGGCTTTCCTATAATATTCATTGCAGACCCAATGCATGTTTAAATACTGAAACAACTGTCATGAAATTCACCACTCCTCTCTGTTACTCCCCTGAAGTCAAGCATACTCTTTTTGAAACACTTATTAGGAATCCTTTTCACTCTAGGAATGTGGTAGGTGCTAGGAACACGATGGTGAACAGCATAGAGCTTACCCTACCCTGAGAAACCTTCTAGTAGTCTAATTTGGGATGGAAAGTATATGTAGATTATTACAAAATAATTTGATTTTTAATACAATAGTGATGCGCATAAGTAGATATGAGAATATATATGAAAATGCATTTTGTACTGGAATTTCTGAAAAGTGTTCCTAGAGAAAACAATGTATAATCAAATTGCCAAGCTATGAGTAAAATTTAGGAAAAAGAAAAGGTAACATAAGAAAGAATCAATAACATGACTGCAACTCAGATCTATATTAACTGTTGTATAACTGTGTTCAATAAAGTACAAAACTTCGATATTTATTCTTCACAACAGTCTCACACAGTAAGAACCCTTAAATCCTGTATACCAGTAAGAAAACTAAGGCTCAGAGATATAAACCAATCATTTATGGTCACCCAGCTAATAAGTAGAATATCTATTTGATAAAAACATTTCTCCTGCATTGGATTGTAATTGCCAGGAATGACAGAACCACCATAGACAGTGTGCACTCAATTTTTGATTGTTAAATTAATGAATGTACGAATTATTCCAATGTTATCCACTTATTTCTATACTTTTATTTTACTAGGCAGAGAAAAATGTTTGTATAAATGCCTGGAGGGCAGGTAATGTATGATTGATACTTTTAGAGATCTGATAGTGCATTAGCTTAACCAAAACTTTTATTTCTTATTTTAAAATTCCCAAATGTAATACAACTGATTTTTTCTCTAAAATTTTATCTACACTGCATGCTAAGACATCAGCCTGTTACATATTATTAGGTGTCTCCCTGTAAATGTGATTTTAAAAGTAAAAAGTTAGATTTGAGTTTCAGGGGAGCCATTGACTTGATGTGTGATCATGGAGAAATAAAAATATGAAACTTTTCCCACGTGTAAAAACGCCATAAAAATGATACCTTTCCATGAGCTTATTGTGAGGTTTAAATTTAACTGCCTATGTATGGCATCTATCACAGTACCTGTGACACTGAGTATTCAATAAATGTTAGTATCCTTCCCCTTGTCCAATTTTTTAATTGAATTTATTACTTTTCATGTGTTGCTACTATTTTGTTATATCAGTCTGAAAATCAGGGTTTTCTCACCTATACAATCATTAATATAAAGCCCATATTTTGAGTGGCAGAAAGTACATTAAAAAGAATCATTCTTTATAGTATGTAAAATTTAACATTAACATCATTGATACCTTGTCATTTATTCATGTGCTAATTATTTGAAGGGAAGCTCCAAATTTTAGTTTATGTTCTTTTGGAAAACAAAGGTCACAAATGACAAAGTACCTAGCCTCTGTATGCCATCTACTCAACAACTATATGTCTTGCCTAATTGGAGTAGGGTGCTGTACAAGCTGTCCCAAGGCATAAAATTATGAGAGAACCTATAGTCTAGCAGAGGATGATGATAATAAGGTAGTATATGAAAGAAATGATACTGGAAGGAAGAGGAATTTGGAATGTATAATAACATTATTTAAATACTGACTCATTGTGGTTGATTTGAGAGAGGGCTTCCCTGTTAGCTCAGCTGCTAAAGAATTGGCCTGCAATGCAGGAGACCCCGGTTTGATTCCTGGGTCAGGAAGATCCACTGGAGAAGGAATAAGTTACCCACTCCAGTATTATTGGGCTTCCCTGATGACTCAGTTGGTAAAAAATCTGCCTGCAATGCAGGAGACCTGGGTTTGATCCCTGGGTTGGGACGATCCCCTGGAGAAGGGAACAGCTACCCACTCCAGTATTCTGGCTTAGAGAATTCCATGGACAGAGTAGCCTGGAAGTCTACAGTCCATGGGGTTGCAAAGATCTGGATACAACTGAGAGACTTTGACTTCCACTTTGAGAGAGTAAGAAACTAAATATGACTGAGATTGTATACCTGAGAATATGAAGAATGGTGGGATCATTAGGAGAGAGGGAACTGAGAAGATGAAGGAATTTAGGGAGGATGTTGAGCTTGGCTCTGTTCACCCTGGACTATCCACATAGGATAAGTGATATAAACTATATCAAAAACCCATCTGGAGTTTGATCTAGAAATGAGAATTTCAAAGCCATTTGAAAACTGGTTAAGTGGCAAATGAACTGCCATGGGAGAAAATAGACAATTTTCTAGCTAGCTACCTAGATGATAGGTAGGTAAATATATTTTTAAAATCCAAAGGTAAATATAAACTGGAGGGATATTTGTACTTTGAAGGAAGAAGCTTAAAGAGAAGCCTAAAGGAAAAAGGGAATGGTTAATAAAGAAACAAAAATACAGAAAGAAAGAGAGACGTGGGAGGGAGACAGGAAGGGAAGGAAGAATGAAGGAAGAGAAAAGAAAAAAGAAGGGTCACAGAGAAAGGATCACTGAAGTCCAGATTTAATTTAAGACAGTAGAGAATTCTAAGTTAAAAACTAAAAAGGGATCATTGAATTTGGCAAATATGTTTTTGTTTCCTATATGCATGCTCAGTCATTCAGTTGTGTTCATTATATTGTATTTAATTTTTCCTGTTACCTAGAACTTGGTAGTATGAATTCATTGACATTTTTGTATTAATTTATTATGGATTGATCCTATTTTAATTACAATATTTTTCAATTTCATATTTTAAGATACAGTAGAAAGAAAGAGTAGTAAAATAGCACAAAATTGAGAGAAACTATGTTCAGTTCAGTTGAGTTCAGTCTCTCAGTCGTGTCCAACTCTTTGAGACCCAATGAATTGCATCACGCCAGGCCTCCCTGTCCATCACCAACTCCCAGAGTTCACTCAGACTCACGTCCATCGAGTTGGTGATGCCATCCAGCCATCTCATCCTCTGTTGTCCCCTTTTCCTCCTGCCCCCAATCCCTCCCAGCATCAGAGTCTTTTCCAATGAGTCAACTCTTTGCATGAGGTGGCCAAAGTACTGGAGTTTCAGCTTTAGCATCATTCCTTCCAAAGAACACCCAGGGCTGATCTCCTTTAGAATGGACTGGTTGGATCTCCTTGTAGTCCAAGGGACTCTCAAGAGTCTTCTCCAACATCAGGTTAGTCATTGTAAAACAACACCCACTTGAGTTTTTAATACATCTCATAATTAAACCTAGTTGCCAGTAAAGCTTTTTTCCTGTTGTAAAGAATCAAGCTTTATGTAAACTTGAACAACGATCATAAATTATCTCATTCTATTCTATTGCTTTGGTAGCAAGATTTCTCTTCTCATGAAACTGTAAAGTTTTTCAAATTTTCCAAAAGGCTCTCAAACATTCTTTCAGGAAACTATTGTTTTTAATTTGTTGCTCCTGTATTATTAATGCTTGAGGAATAATTTAGACAAGCAGTTTAGAAGAATAGATTTTTCAGCTAAGTATTTTTTGAAATAATCCCTTGGTTTACATGGAAATTTCCATTGTTAGGCATTAAGATAATTCAGCTGTTCTCACTGCTAAATTATAAGAATTCTTTAAAAATTGTTTCAGCTAACACTGGCACGCTGGGAATTGATGTCTCACACAATCCAGAATACATACATAAGTGATTGATATATTATAAATGAAGAAATATATCTTTACTACTACACTTATTTGTTTATACTATGCAAACATCAGAGGGAACATGCAAGTATTCACATTTACATAGAAGATCAGTCTACATAAGTTATAAATAGGTACAGTGGTTTAATGAAGAACCAAATACATTGCTTTTCCAACCTTCATTTAGTACCACTGAGTAAACAGTGGAACATAACTAGTTGCTATACTTTCTCATCTCATGACTAAGTTCAACCCAGAGTTGAACAGATTTCCTAGAAGCTGAACCAGTTACAACATCATCTAGGTCGAAAAGGAAGGCCCGTAGACCTGGATCTCTCTTGTCAGGATTGGTGCAAACCCAAATCTGGTTATTCTAAAAGTCTTAGAATGGCTGGCATGTTTCCCTCAGTAAGTCGCTGAAAAGAAACTATGTCATATCATGGCCATTAAGTGCTCTTTCTTCTTTTCAGAGCTTCAGTTGTGGGGAGTCATGCCTTTTCTCCCACTTTATGTGGTTCTTCTAGGATTAGAAAACAAGGAAATATCTACTTCCTTTACTATTGAGGTGGGTTTATATCCTGGGGTCGGGCAAAAAAATAATTTGAGAAGACTTATATGTACACTGGAGAAGGCAATGGCACCCCACTCCAGTACTCTTGCCTGGAAAATCCCATGGATGGAGGAGCCTGGTAGGCTGCAGCCCATGGGGTCGCTAGGAGTTGGACACGACTGAGTGACTTCACTTTCACTTTTCACTTTCATGCATTGGAGAAGGAAATGGCAACCCACTCCAGTGTTCTTGCCTGGAGAATCCTAGGGACGGGGGAGCCTGGTGGGCTGCCATCTATGGGGTCGCACAGAGTTGGACACGACTGAAGTGACTTAGTAGTAGTATATGCACACTGTGAGAGAGAAAAAGAACTCCTTTACCTTGAGATCAGTAAGTATAAGCTTGGATTGGCTAGTGATCATATTGATACCAAATATAGAGACACTGTTTGATAATGAAGCCAACAGAGAATATAAACCAGAAATTGAGAGAGAGAGAGAGAGAAGGAACCCAATAGTGTTTTAACCTCATCAGTTGTTTTTTTCAGACACAAGAACTAAAAAAATTACATTTTAGTCTGAAGGAGTTGGAGTTGAATATATACCACTTGCAGCTGAAAAACTACTGCCTTATTTCAAGCATATTAGATGTAGTTTGAATTTTTCTTAGAAACATTGTTTAAAAAGTAAAGGGAATATAATACGGAGCCATTATCTAAAAATGTTCTTACTGTCCAGAATGAATATCATTTGGTATGTATTCATTTATTCATTAATTTTTTAACTGAGTGTCAACTTTGTGCCAGGCATTGTTCTAGAAAATACAAGTACAGTCAACTTTGTGCCAGGCATTGTTCGAGAAAATACAAGTACAGCCCTAGAAAAGGTTCTTAAACCTGTAGTGTGGAATGGTACACATTAAACACATAAATAATTTCAAGTAGTAATAAAGGCTACAAAAAAAAAAAAAAAAAAAACAGCCACAACAGTAAATGGGCTATTAAGGGAAGGAGAGTTATGGAAAGCTTCTTTAAACATAATTTTGAATGATGAGGCAGCTTAACACACAATGATGAGGGATAACACAAAAACAAAATGAGTTTGTCTTGCTCAAAACATTTAAAGAAAGGCAGTACATAGAGAAGTAGTGAATGAGGAAGAGAGCAGTAGGCAACGATTTTAAGAGCTAGGGTCTTGTTGGCTAACATAACAAGTTTGTAATTTTTTTTTTCTTAGTATTTTTAAAGTATTTATTGAATTTGTTACAATATTGCTTGTTGTTTATTTTGTTTTTTCAGCCACAAGACACGTGGGTTAGCTCCCCAACCAGGGATTGAACCCACACTCCCTGCATTGGAAGTCAAAGTCTTAACCATTGGCCCACCAGGGAAGTCCCTATTCTCATTTTAAAGGAAACTAGTTGGAACATTTTAAAAAATACAGTTATTATATATATATATATATATATATATATATATATATATATATTTAATTCCTACTAACTGCTCTAAGGAGATTATATCAAGAGAGAAAGGGTGAAGCAAGACCAATTAGAAAACTGTGTTGTGAGCATGCAGATGAAAAACAGTACATGGACTAAAGTAGCAATAAATAAGCAATAAATATAATAGTAAGTGATTGGCTTAGTTATGTATTTTGAAAAGTGAAACTGACCGAAGGTTCGGGGTACTAAGAGGGTATGGTTCATATCAAGAGAAAGATCAGGGATGAAATAAATGTACATGCTAGGAGGGAGGAAAAGCTTATGTCCCTTGACTGCCTTTATATTCTCAGGATTAGAGATTCTTCTGGATTACAAAAAGAAATAGCCATAGTGGTTAAAGCTTTGCTCTGAATTCAGAAACATCCAACTTTAAACTCCTAACTGTACCATTTCTTAGATTTGTGACTCTTCATTTGTTCAATACTCACTAGGCATACATTTGTTTCCGTTGGCATGCTAAGTGTTGGAGGGGCAACAAAGACAGCTCTGCTTTTAGATCCCAGTGGAGAGACAAATAAGCAAATATGTAGATAAAATAATTAGAAATCATATATAATTGCTATATAGGAAATAAAGAAGGAATAGAGAAAACAGACTTTAGATAACATGGTAACCAAAAAAGTCCTCTCAGATGAGATAATATCTATGATGAGATCCCACTGTTGGAAGGAAACAAATCAAGTAGAGACTAAGGGGAAGAATGGTCAAGGAGTAGGATACCCTACAAAAAAGCCTTTGGCTTGAACTTCTTCCTGCTCTTGAGAATCCTCCTCCTGTTAGAGGAGGAGGAGGATAATCTTTGCACACATTTTTGAAAATTAAATAATTGAAAGCATAGGCAGAACTAAGCACAGTTTTAGAGGTGTAGTAAAGATTAAATAAAGGTTATAAAAACTCTCCTAATTCATAGAATTGTTAAAATAGGAAGTTAGTATTGTATTAGTGTTCTGAGCACTGGTTTGATTTTATGTGAATGGATTTTACAAAATCCACCGGTATAAAATACATATACAAGCTTTATTATCTCAGATAAACTGTTTATGAAGATCACAGAATATCAGAATGGGATCAGTCCTTGGAGCCAAGCCTCTTGCAGGGCAGGTAAGACAAGGACAAAGACAATCTGGGAAGACCAAAAGAAAACAATCAGCACAAGGTCATTAGGTCATCTCTACAGACAAAGTAACTGTGGAAAGAAAGTTTACATAATTACTGAGTACTAGAGGCAGAGCCTAGGAGAAGGCAATGGCACCCCACTCCAGTACTCTTGCCTGGAGAATCCCATGGATGGAGGAGCCTGGTAGGCTGTGGTCCATGGGGTCACGAAGAGTCTGACATGAGTGAGTGACTTTGCTTTCACTTTTCACTTTCACGCATTGGAGAAGGAAATGGCAACCCACTCCAGTGTTCTTGCCTGGAGAATCCCAGGGATGGGGGAGCCTGGTGGGCTGCCGTCTATGGGGTCTCTCAGAGTCGGACACAACTGAAGTGACTTAGCAGCAGCAGCAGCAGAGGCAGAGCCTGAAACTAAAGACTATCAGATGATGTCCTCTCATTGTGGGTGTATCTTAACATGTTAAATTCTCCTTGCAGTAAAATTGAAAGCTGAGAATTACATAGAAGACCATGTATCCATTTAGGAAATTTAGGAAGTTTCTCCATGCTTTAAGACAGAAGTTCACAACCTGGATAGGGGCCCTGAGGGATTTCCTGGAGGCCATTTGGCAACATGTAAAGACATATTTAGGCTTCCCTCATAGCTCAGTTGGTAAATCATCTGCCTGCAATGTAGGAGGCTTGGGTTCGATTCCTGGGTCAGGAAGATCCCCTGGAGAAGGAAATGGCAACCCACTCCCGTACTGTTTCCTGGAGAATCCCATGGACAGAGGATCCTGGTAGGCTACAGGCCATGGAACGCAAGAGTCGGACATGACTTAGTGACTAAACCACCACCACCAAAGACATATTTAGCTGTTACAATGAAGATGAGGAGGGGAAGATTTGCCATTCACATCTAGTGAATAGAGGCCAAGTATACTACTAAACATCCTACAATATTCAGGACAGCCCCCTGCAACAAAAAAATTATCCTGCTCAATATGTCATAGTGCTGAGCTTATGACCCCAAGGGTTAATTAAGAGGTACGTATTTTATTAATTACAGAGAAGGTGGTATATAGAATAGCAACAATAAAAGTGCAAGCATATTTAAAGGAGTGAGATAAAAAGATTTGGGAAGGACCTACACCTCAGGGAGTTGCATTCAATATCTTGTAAGAACCTATAATGGAAAACAGTCTGAAAAAAAATATATATGTGTATATACATATAACTGAATCACTTCACTGTACACTTGAAATTAACACACCACTGTAAATTAACTATACTTCAGTTGAAAAAAAAATTCAGAAATATACAGAAAGTAGTTTCCTAAACCACAACAGATTAAGTTTTTACTTTCTCTGGAAACTGTAATCTATAAGAATGGCATGAGGGATGGCTTCTATAAATAACTGCCTTTTGATATAACTCACTCTTGGAAATATAATATTGCTTTTTAGAAATTGCAATATAGAAGAAGGAAATACATTTTAAAACCTAGATATTTTGCAAACTCACAGTTCATGTATAATATTTGAAGTGTATGATGACAAATAAATGAAAGGTCAATGAGTTGTCTGTCAAGAATGAAGAATAAAGATTCAGAAGGCCTCTGTTAAATCTTACTAATAAACATGCTTCTGATGAAGAATTTGAAAATTTTAGTAACTCAAAATCTTGTTTCCATCCTACAACATCTCTTTGTCAGTTTTTTTTTTTTTGCCATCCAGTAACTAAAAATTCTCTACCTTTACATTTTGGCAGGGAATCTTTTGGTGTGTTCCATCTATTTCAAACATCATGGGCCCTTAAGAGGACAAGAGATGGGACAGCAAGAGTTGATTAACTCCACTAAATCTGTGAGTCATAACAATCTACTCAGGTGTCTGACAGAAAGTTGGAAGAGCCTTGGTTAAAATGGACCTCTTCTAAAGTTTAATCGAAGGCATGGTTAAGAGCATGAGCTCAGGAGCCAGAATTTCTGGATGCAAATCCAATCACAGCTTGAGCAAGTTACTTAATAAGAATTCTACCACATTCTCTTGAACATTAAAATAGGCATTAATAATAGTACTTGCTTCATAAATTTTTGGAAAGGAACAAATTATATAATATGTGTAAAAAAACTAGCAGAAGGTCTAATACACTGCCCTAAGTGTTATCTTTATGTGGAAGCAGGTGACCAGCCAATGAAAAGCTAGAATATTTCAATTTATTCCATTGTAAGACTATACACCCCACATAACTTCTCATATGGATGGATCCAAATTATAGCTATTGAGTATATTATTTTAAGAGTAGCTAAACAGAATCTGTTGAGATTTAACAACATATTTGCCAACAAAGCAAACAAATATTTTCTAACACATGGAACAAAAAAGAATACCATTAAATGATATTTGTAATGGGGTTTATACAAAAGTTACCTCTAGGACCTATGATAATATGGATTCAAAGTACAGGCCCCTTAAAAAGAATGACACAACAGGTTAAAAAAAAAAAAAGAACAATGGCAAATTCTAACACAGGCTCCTTCTCCAGGGGCTTAACTTATAAGGGGTTCTTCTTCCTTTGAATAGATGACATGAATTTGCTAACTAACAACGGTGTTCCAAGAGATGATTTTTGGAAAAGGATAGGACCCTTTTCAATTACAGATGGGACAAGTTATGCTTTGTACCGGGGATAAAAAAAAGATGTGGAGGCGGTGGAGGGAAGGAGATTAACTCCTGGGTTAAAGCCAAGAATCATCTAGGATGAAGAGGGTCAGGCTCTCTTGTCTGTTTTGAGTTGGGGAGCAATCTCATGTTTTTCCTAGATGAGTTAGTGGAACTGATTACTTAGTGTTTCAAATGCTAGTAATTAGCTCTCTCTTACTCTCTCTGCCTTTGGAGAGGAAAATACAAAGTCTGTGAACATCTCACACCAGATTAGTTACCTCCTATTTATGACACAGTTGGAAAATGGGAGAGAACTCATTAACTTCCTTTTGAAAGGAGTAAAACTTCTTGGTCCCATTATAAAGCATTAACACTTTGGTCTTAATTTTACCATAATGGGAGAATAAAGTTGGTTTTTCCAGTGGTCATGTATGGATGTGGGAGTTGGACTGTGAAGAAAGCTGAGCGCCGAAGAATTGATGCTTTTGAACTGTGGTGTTGGAGAAGACTCTTGAGAGTCCCTTGGACTGCAAGGAGATCCAACCAGTCCATTCTGAAGGAGATCAGCCCTGGGTGTTCTTTGAAAGGAATGATGCTAAAGCTGAAACTCCAGTACTTTGGCCACCTCATGCGAAGAGTTGACTCATTGGAAAAGACTCTGATGCTGGGAGGGGTTGGGGCAGGAGGAGAAGGGGACGATAGAGGATGAGATGGCTGGATGGCGTCACTGACTCGATGGACGTGAGTCTGAGTGAACTCTGGGAGTTGGTGATGGACAGGGAGGCCTGGTGTGCTGCGATTCATAGGGTCGCAGAGTTGGACACGATTGAACGACTGAACTGAACTGAACTGAAAAGACAAGAAAAGAGAGTAGAAAAAAAAGGCAGAGAATTGAATTCTGAGAGGAAAGACAGGGTCAGAAAGTACAAGAATTACAAGGAGCTGGTTTGCTAAAGTAAGAGCATAGAATCACACAATCAGACTACAGGATACAGGACAATATGACTGTCTGTTTTATTTTAGTGGTTACCCGGTGCTCAGACTCATATCTAGAATTAGTGTAAAGGATTCTGACAACAGCACAGTTATGAAACAAGTGCCAATATAATGAAAGTTATTTTTCTTTTGGTTTTCTCTGAAATAGAAGGAAAACAGGAATGAGCAGTGACTCTGTGATGAATGCAGAACATCACGAAATCACTTCCCATCTGCTAGCTAAATAGACAACCATAAATCTCTTAAATGATAAAAACAAGAAAATGTGGTATATATACATCAAGAAAAATCTTTGACATCTCCTACCAGAAACATAAGAAGAGGTATTTGTTTAATTTTTAATGTGGTGGGGTTTTTTTTGATAGTGAATTTAATGCTAAGTTAACATTTAAAAAAATATTATTGATCAATGGAGAATTTCAAGTTTTATTCTAATTATATAGGAAAGATGCTTTTTGATTGACAAAAGAACTTTAGTTCATGGTTATACTGACAATGGCAAATAATATTACTATTTTTTAAATGAAAATACGTTAAAAATTTTACATTATCTCTTTCCTTATACACTGTATTTTTAAGTCAGATTTATTAAGGTTTATTTTATATAACTTTCACGCTTTCAAGTATGTAGTTTCATTAGTTTTAACAAACATACAGTTATGCTTCATTAATGTTTTGATGCTGATTTCTAGAGTCTTTGGTGAGACAATTGTCAATAAAAGAAGAAAGTGAAGTCGGTCAGTCATGTCCTACTCTTTGCGACCCCGTGGACTATAGCCTACCAGGCTTCTCAGTCCATGGGATTCTCCAGGCAAGAGTACTGGACTGGGTTGCCATTTCCTTCTCCAGGGGATCTTCCTGACCCAGGGATGGAACCCAGGTCTCCCTCATTGTAGGCAGACGCTTTACCCTCTGAGCCACCAGTGAAGCCTCAATAAAAGACAAGATTCTAAATTTTCAACTTTTCAAACTGACTTGATGTTAGCTTGAAAATACTTAAGAGAAATTCAAATTGAATAGCTCTCTTACAGAACTGAGGTGAAGAAAAATACACGTGTACAAACTAACACTAAAAAACGTGTTGGTGGCACCACAAGCATAATGCTTAGAAAGTGATCACTAATTATTATATTTCATTTTAAGGCTACATAGATTTTAACCTTTGCTACCATGATGTATGGGCTTCCCTGGTAGCTTGCTGCTGCTGCTAAGTCACTTCAGTCGTGTCCAACTCTGTGCGACCCCATAGACAGCAGCCCACCAGGCTCCCCCATCCCTGGGATTCTCCAGGCAAGAACACTGGAGTGGGTTGCCATTTCTTTCTCCAATGCATGAAAGTGAAAAGTGAAAGTGAAGTCACTAAGTTGTGTCCAACCCTTTGAGACCCCATGGACTGTAGCCCACCAGGCTCCTCCATCCATGGGATTTTTCAGGCAAGAGTACTGGAGTGGGGTTGCCATTTCCTTCCCCTGGTAGCTTAGCTGGTAAAGAATCATCCTGCAATGAGGGATACCTGGGTTCGATCCCTGGGTTGGGAAGATCCCCTGGACATGGCAACCTTTTTCAGTATTCTTGTCTGGAGAATCACCATGGACAGAGGAGCCTGGTGGGTTATAGTCCATGGGGTCACAAAGAGTTGGACTCGACTGAGCAATTAAGCACAGCACCGCAGTGTCTATTATTAAATAATTTTATAATGTCAAGGACTCAGTGCTGTTATTGAATATGCATTTCCCTAAGAAAACTGTATCTTGTTTTAGCTAAATATTGGTTATTTTCCCAATATAAGTCAACATGTTAAATATTCAGTGCATGTATGTATAACTTAAAAATGTATTTCATAGCTTAATGGTTTTAAGAAAAGGACACATTCTTTATGAAGATCCATAAATGATAAAATTGATAAATTTTTCAAATGTTTTAGGTTGGTTGCACAAGAAAATAATAATAATGACATGATGTCAGAATAATGTTATATATTATGGCAAACTCAAACTAATAACCTCCAGGGTGTTCAACTTCCATGAAATCCATTTCATATCTCATCTATTATGGAGGATCTGTGAAAAATAGTTTACTATTCCCTTTCTGAGATATTTGGCAATGCAGGGCTGGCTCATGAAAGCAAAGAGATTAGATACTGTCATTTTCAAAGGGTAAAATCTGTGAAAGCTGCTTTCTAATTCAAGAAATGTCTGCGTGATAAAAATCCCTCCATGCAAATAACATGGGCGGAACAAAACCCAGTCATTTTTCTCAGTTTTCAAAATACTTTCTTATCATTTAAAGAAGTACACTTCTCAGAGGGCTATATCTACATACACAAAACCAGGTATATACGCTCAAACAGGTGAAGTTTACTTCTTGAAAGTATTCACCCTTGGAGTTGCTTAGCCCTCTGAGAAGGGTTTTGATCCTTTCACATTTAGAAAGTATTATCAGAATTTTAAGACTATGTTGTATCCAAAGTTCTAGTTGGGTAATGATGAAACCCACAATGAACAAAGAAATTGTTTAAACTTGATCATCTTGGGCTTCCCAGGTGGCTCTAGTGGTAAAGAACCTGCCTGCCAGTGCAGGAGACATAAGAGACACACGTTTGATCCCGTGGTTGGGAAGATCCCCTGGTGGAGGAAATGGCAACCCACACCAGTACTTTTGCCTGGAGAATCCCAGGGTCAGAGGAGCCTGGCAGGTTATGGTCCATATGGTCGCATAGAGTTGGACATGACATGACTGAAGCGACTTAGCACGCAGCACACACAAAGCCTTCTGTGAAACCCTGAGACAATGTGCTAAATATTACCTGAAGGGCACATGTTCTTGAGAAGCAAAAGCTGGATCAGCAATGGAAAGGACTCTGTAACCAATATAATGCAAATGCCTTTTCCTAGGGCCTTTAGAAGTATTTAAAACCTTCCATGTTTTCTTTTTGGCTTGTATTGCCAGTCTTATCCCCCATAAAGGAACCTCCCCTGGAACATGCCCTCTATTTTAGTATTCTTGGGTTCCTGCTGATTTTCTTTTGCACTACGTCCATTTCACACAATGCTTGGGCTCTAGCTTATATGCGTCTCATCTACTAGTTTTGGACATTCCTAAGAATTAAGCCTCCATGCTTCTACAGCTGCATTTCCAGCAATGACCTGAGACAACACTGTGTTTGTATTACTCTCTTATATACCTCTCACCTCCCTTGCTACAGTACATTATCTATAAAGCCTTGTTTATTTTCTGTCTCCAAAAATCTAGTCCAAGCCTTACAGAGTGAGCAGAAATCAAACTGAATTCCTAGTTTATTTCAAACTATCCACTATCCAGACATTCCATGAAAAAACAAGCAGAGGAAAAGGACCATCTAATTTGAATAATCCTTGTTTATGAAGCTTTCTAATTTTTTTTCTGTCTTCATCCGGAAATTTCTTTTTAATTTTTTTCCTTCTGTCACTTTCTCCTTTAGGCAACAGTATAGGAAAGTATAGTTTGTTGAATTCCATTATTTTTTCCTATCTTCTAGTATCATTTATGGAACAACACAATAACAACTCATGGAAATGTAATATTTGGCAACATTTTTTTCACTCCCTGAATTCAAAATGTAACTACAAGTTTGAACACGCCACAAATTGGTTTTGAAGATTTTCTTTCAGAATCTCAGCAGATGTGAAAATGCAAAGAAAATAGTTCAGAAGTTCTCACCCATCTGTTACTTTCCTGTCATTTTCATAGCCATAGTGACACAAAAGGTCTTTCCAACTATGTCTTTCTTCATGTTATCTCTATATCTCTGGGCTTTTCTCCCCATATTTGAAGACTACCTGCCAAAGCTGCAGAATCCTATAAAGTCAAAGTCAAGAATTCTCTTCTTTTCTCCACAGTGATCTCCCAGACTAGTTCTTTCCCCATCGCATGAATTTATGCTGTGGACATCCTCCTCCTCCACATGCTCTTTTACTTCCTGTATCCTTTCCAACCTCTGGAAGTTTTTTGTTTTTTTTTTTTCTCTCCCACTCTCTTCATTGTACTCCCCTCCCATCTCCCAGGGAAATTCAGAATATTCTCTGAATTTGCTTGGCATAATTATCACTGGCTTCTCCCTTGATGTTGTTGACTCTTAGAGATTCCTGGAGTTTAGAACCCTAATTTTCCTGTGACTCATGAACATCTGATTAGGAGATAATCTTGATATTCTCTTTGAATCACTAAATACCTTCTTTGAGGCTTACTTCATTTGTTTATATGGTAAATTGTCATATTATGATCTCTTTTTATTGTTTCTATCTACAAATACTCTAATCCCTCTCTATCATGCACTGAAACCTTTGGTACATTGAATTTTTGATTCTTTTCTAACCAAACTCCATTCATTGCTATACACAATTTTTTGTGTCTATGCAGGTACTCTCAATACTAAATTCAAAGTGCCCTGAGTATCATTTATATTTACTCTAATAACTAGTCCCTTCTAACTTAAAGACAGTAAGATTCTTAGAACCAGAAACAGATGATAAAATATCAATAAGATTTTGATCATTTCACTGCCCCTTCACATTTATTAAATGAGATATAGATACTTGCTCTGCCCAACTTCTCATACGTATGAAATAATCAAAATATTTTACATATGTGAAAATGCCATGAACACCATAAAACTTCACAAATATGAAGTAATATGACCTTGAAAACCATCCTTCAGTCTGGTATTCATGATTATGGAAGTGCATGTTATGATTTTAGATGGTCCATGGAGGAACTTTCATTTTTATTTCAATGATATGTGAATTATTTGCTCAATTTACAACCTAACACATACATTTAAGCCAAAATAGAGATCTGATCTGAAAACAGTGGAGCTCCAGTATTGTGACGGCACCGTCTGGAAGTACTTGGCTGACTCACGAATTTTGAAAATCGAAAATTTGAACAACAAAATCACCTTGACAATCTTTCTCTTATCAGAGAAAGCACACACAGTGTTTCTATGGAAAAATACAGCAATATCTCAAAACCCATGTTTAATGGTCATTTGGGTAGTTATCAAACCCAAATCAACATAGTGAGGAGTGAGAAAAAATGCAGAGTAAAGGGAGTAAAAGAGGTAGCTATTCTAAAACATACATAAACATTTGCATTTAAAGACTAGATATATGTATCAGAGAAGGCAATGGCACCCCACTCCAGTACTCTTGCCTGGAAAATCCCAAGGACGGAGGAGCCTGGTAGGCTGCAGTCCATGGGGTCGCAAAGAGTCGGACATGACTGAGCAACTTCACTTTCACTTTTCACTTTCACACATTGGAGAAGGAAATGGCAACCCACTTCAGTGTTCTTGCCTGGAGAATCCCAGGGAAGGTGGAGCCTGGTGGGCTGCGGTCTATGGGGTCGCACAGAGTCAGACACGACTGAAGCGACTTAGCAGCAGCAGCAGCAGCAGATATATGTATATGTGTAACTGAATCACTTTGCTATACACATGAAAATATCACAACATTGTTAATCAACTATACTCCAATATAAAATAAAAAGTTTTTTTAAAAAGAAATTTCCTTTAGTGTTCAAAAATATGATGAAAATGTGTTTATTCTTTCATTCATTTACTTGAAATATTTTCAGCACTTATCATGAGCTTGGCATGAAACTAGTTGCTGGAGACAAAATGATATGCATTACCATTCCTAACCACTGCCCTTTTGAAAGTGAGGCACTAATGGAAGAGAAATTAGTTAGTCTCAAAAATGAATGAAAATCACTAATTTGACAAGAGCTAACTAGGAAGACCTATAATAAGGCAATTTGATCAGAGATATCAGAAAAGACTTCTTTGAAAAAGTAATGCTCCAACTAATATGTAAAGAATAATCATTAACTAGACAGAGAGAGGAGGAAAGAATGTCCATGTAGGAGTCATGATAAATGCAAAGGCCCTATGATGAGAAATTATGAAAAGTACATAGAATTGAAGGATATTTTCCTTCAAGAGAGTGAGGGGCAGCATAATGAGGGGACAAGCTAGAACTAAGATAAGGATTATGTAAGGTCTTGTAAACCGTGATAGAAAATGTGAAAAGTGAAAGTGTTAGTCTCTCAGTCGTGTCTGGCTCTTTGTGACCCTATGAGTCCATAGCCCGCCAGGCTCCTCTGTCCACAGGATTTTCCAGGCAAGAATACTAGAGTGGATTACCATTCCCTTCTCCAGGGGATTTTTCTGACCCAGGGATTGAACCTGGATGTCTTGCATTGTAGGTACACTCTTTACCATATGAGGTGCAATTGATAAAATCAGCATCTTAATTTTTTAATTTTAAAATAATGTATTGTCTTCAGTCATCTCCAACTCTGTGTGACCCCATAGATGGCAGCCCACGAGGCTCCCCCATCCCTGGGATTCTCCAGGCAAGAACACTGGAGTGGGTTGCCATTTCCTTCTCCAATGCATGAAAGTGAAAAGTGAAAGTGAAGTCGCTCAGTTGTGTCCGACTCTTAGCGACCCCATGGACTGTAGCCCACCAGGCTCCTCTGTCCATGGGATTTTCCAGGCAAGAGTACTGGAGTGGGGTGCCATTGCCTTCTCCAATTGTTTTCATTAGGGAGACATATTTTTAGTACATGTTAAGTAATTTTGTTTTCCATTCAGTTTCTTCTACCACTGTTTGTAGTAATAATATACATTTTCTTTTTTAAGGTTTTTAAATGAAAATATTGAGTCAACTTGAAGAAAACATAATTTTATAAATAATAACATAAGTGGTGTGAAGATATGTTAAAAACCATATAGGTGTTATATGAATGACTAAAAAATTTGTGAAAAACTACTTTAGTCTAAATATGAATCTTTTAAGGAAAGAATTGAGCTTTACAGAGTCCTTAAAATGAGCTTTGGAATTTTTATTATAAGCAATCAAATTTGTCATGGGAAAACGAAGCAAATGATAACAGTAATATGAAAGAAAGTGAAAGTGAAAGTCACTCAGTCGTGTCTGACTCTTTGTGACCCCATGGACTATACAGTCCATGGAATTCTCCAGGCCAGAATACTGGAATGGGTAGCCTTTCCCTTCTCCATGGGATCTTTCCAACCCAGGGATCGAACCCAGGTCTCCCAGACTGCAGGTGGATTCTTTACCAGGTGAGCCACAAGGGAAGGCAATAACAGAAATGCTGACACCATTTTAATATATCTTAAAATCATTTATAAATAGAACTTTCATAGTTCTAGACACTTCATTTATCTTGTGACATATGACTATGGGACCAGATATTGATCCCTTTGTGTTCTTAGAGACACTTTGTTGCATAAATAAGTACTTTCTTATGAAAATATTTGAATGAGTTCTAATCCAAGGGTCCTAACTTATGAAAAACCTAAAGAGCAAGTTTGATCTTTAGGCATGCTGCTTCTAGTTAGGGTTGGGCAGAGTGCTCACAAACACCTTCTTTACAGGATTAGTGGTTTGGGGTAGAATTTTCCAGGCTCATTAAGGATAATCCAAGTAAAGGAAGGAACAGTATTAAGAAGAGTCTCCTCAAAATTAAACCCTCTCTACTCTTGGAAGCTTGTACTTCTAATCCAGATGATAAGTTGTCTATCCTTGTTCATGTCATTTCAGAATTAGAAATACTTCTAAACCAACCTATTAGGCCTTGCTCACTGCCTTCTGCTAACATGGTGGCCCAGCTAGGAGTCCAGGTGTGTTAAATCTGAGAAGTTGGAACATCTCTAAGAATATGTGGTGTAAATGTTTAAAATATCTTCTTATTCTAAGACATATTTTATTTAAATTAAAACTTAATTTTGAATAGCTATTAGAACATGAGGTACAAAATTCAAAAAGCACGCATAAAAGTTCATACCAGTAAGAGTCTAAGTCTCTTTTGCATCTTTGTCTACCAATAGGTTTCCTTCTGAAAGACGCAAGCTCTGTTACCAGTTACTTATTGATATTAACAGAGATATTAAATACATACATAAATGTATTGAATTGGGCTTCCCTCATAGCTCAGTTGGTAAAGAATCTGCCTGCCATGCAGGAGACCAGGGTTTGATTCCTGGGTCGGGAAGATTCTCTAGAGAAGGAAATGGCAACCCACTCCAGTCTCCTTCCTGGAGAATCCCATAGACAGAGGAGCCTGGCAGGCTACAGTCCATGGGGTCACAAGAGTCGGACATGACTTGGCAACTAAACCACCACATACATAATAAAGAATTATCAGCAAATGACAGCACACCAGAAAAAAACTAAACCATCCCTTCCACTGCATTCTGAGTCTCCTTCTATATTGTACTCTCTAATAATTTATTTCAAACACTTCAACATAAATAATTCTTCCTGTTTTACCTGTGGTATCAGTTACTAAGTGCTGAGTAGGTGCCAGCAACTGTGCTGGTGTGCACAAATTCATTATCTCACTTAATACTCAGAGCAAGACTATCAGCTTGGGATTTTCTTATCCCTATTTTAAGATGAGGAAATTGAGAATCAGTGAGCATCAATAATTTGGCCAAATCTGCAAGACTGGTAAGTGCCAGAGCCAGAACTGGGATGAGACCCAGGAAAATCTAATCCCTTAGTGTGTGTGCTCTTCACCACTGTGAGATGACTGTCTCTCACACCACACACTTCCACAAACTCATGTACACACACACACACACGTGTATATATACAAATGTATAAATATATTCATTTAGGCATTTATAAAAATGCAAATGTCTGGAAATAATATAAACTCAAGACCTTGGTGATTAAATGGAAAACATAAAGAAGGAGCTTAATTGATAATAAATATGCTTCAGGTCTCATTTATCATTTCACTCTTTTGGATTCCAGCTACTCGCGGACTTACTTCCCACATACTAATTACACAATATTAAATGTTTGTATTTCTACCGACTAAAACACAAACATGGGTACCAACAGCCTACAGATTACCTGCTGGTATATAAATCAATAAGAGATTATAAATTCCTAGTACTTTTAGATTGCATGTCAGATTCAGGAAGGACAGTTGCCAGAAAGCCACATTGCTTGGAACTATTTCTGAATTACTGGCACTGGATATTGCCATATCGATTTATTGATTAAAACAACAACAATGATCTACAGGCTTAAGTGGCACCTGAAATAAGTCAGTGATTTTTGGTGCTATGCATTGTGCAAGTAGCTTTTTTCATATAAAGTTATTACCATGCATCCATTTAATTATTGTTGTAGAAATTATCTTTGGGGGAACTTCTTGGAAAAACTCTAAGGGTTGAAGTGAAACTTTTTACCTAATTTTCTTGTTATGAGGCTCTTTAATCAAACACAGCCAAAACATCATTATTACTGCTGAAAAATAATTCCTTAAGATTATAAAAGTTTCCCAATGGTTTCATTTTTTTTTTAAGTTACTTGGTCCTTGAAATGTAAATAAAAGAAGTGTCATGTTTCATGATTAATTAAAATGTCTTTCAGTATAGAGTTTACCACTTCATCTCTAATTTATCTGAATTTTTGTTGGAAATCCTAGGTTATTTTTACTGTAGAGTTGGGGTTTGATGATTGCATTCCAGTAGTGTCTTTAGCATGATTTTCTTTCTCTGTATCTCCTGTAATTTGATACTCTAGAGAACGGATCAGATTTGTAGCGTGTTTTTGATGGTTTTCCTAAGTGGTGGTGTGTATTTCCATCAGGAGGCACACCGTGTCTCCAGTTGTCCTTTTGTGATATTATCAGTCACTGATGATCATTGCCTATGTCCTTTATTTCATTACAGATTGAAAAATGATGATATTCTAATTTTAATATTCCTCATATTTTATCTGATGGAATTATTCCTAAAAGGAGGAACATCCTCATATCAACTCTGCTATAAGTATAGGTTATTTAGAAAAGGCAGAATAAATCCCAATCCCCCACATCTATTTACAAGATACTTGGTTCTTTAGCATCTTTAAAAAGCAAGCAAAATTTTTTTTTATCACTGCTGAATTCATGGATTTAAACATTTTTTATGTATTTTAATACATTGCCGCTATTATTCTTAATGATACTAAAATGATTCCATATTTAGCTAGGCAGAGTCTATTCAGGTTTCCTCCTGAGTCTTAAAGACATTCTCCGTCTAGGTTTTGCCAACATTTTTCTGTTATGACAAGATGATCCCAGCTCATATTACACATTTCCTGTCTCAGACTGAGAAGCAACCATTTCTCCAAAGAACCCTAGATCCTTTCAGTGAAAAATGGTATTGAGACATCACAGGGCACTAAAGGAACTTGTTCTTACTGGTCATTGATTTTATGTCTTTTCATTTGCAAGATACCAGAAACATACATATGAATGAGTGTGTATTTTTTAAAAATAAAATACACATGTATATGTCTTTCATGTTATTTTTGATTTTTTAAAATTTGCTCCTATTTTATATTATAGAGCATATTACATTATTCCAAATATTACATTATTCCAAAGTTCAATATATATGTAGGATATATACAAAGAAATTCAGCTTCTCAGCTGTAACCTATTCTCTCCCTCCTCCACTGAAAAGTGTTTTAAAATTTTGTGGATAACACCTCTGATGTTTCACAAAGTACACTCACACACATTTGGGTATCCAAATTTTCTTAGATAACCTGAAAATAGTCAACATAATTTTCTTCATATCCTGATGATCACTCCACAGGATGGCTATTCATTCCAGCTGTACAGTCTTACACAATAGAGGGTTTTTTTTTGTTTGTTTGTTTGTTTGTTTTTTCTTTTGGTAGCATACTCAAGCAGTACACTATTGATAGGAGCTTGAGTTATTTCCAGTTTAAATTGTTTTAATGATTATAAACAGTGCTGCAATGAAGAGCTTTGTCCAAATAATTTATTTTGTAGTATTGCCATGCAATGACTTGGTTTTATAATAATCATTTTAAGGTAGGTAATTATTTAATAAATAAAGATAACCATTAATCAGAAAATGAAGTGCTAAGAAAATAATTTTAATCAATTGGCCAACTGATTGATCTAGTCAAATAATTGTAATCCATGCTGCTGCTGCTGCTGCGTCGCTTTAGTCGTGTCCGACTCTGTGCGACCCCATAGACGGCAGCCCACCAGGCTCCCCCATCCCCGGGATTCTCCAGGCAAGAACACTGGAGTGGGTACTGGTGAACAAAACTAGGACAGAGAGAGGGTAATGTCTCTTCATATTTAATTTGCCTGAAGGTCAAATCTCAAATCAGTTGCAAAACCTATGATAAATCAGACCACCCTGGGCATGGTGTCCTCCAGAAATCTGCCCAGCCAGGTTCTGACCTCTAATTCTCTGATATTAGGCCTCTGCTTTCATTGTGTTCATCTGTTTTTTTGTTTTTAATTCTTGCCCCCTTACCCTTTTCAGTCAATTGTCCTTCACAATAAACCATTTAAGAGAAAAATTAATGTTTAATAGTTTCAGTACTTATGCTATAGAGAGAGGTATCAATTTCACATCACTCAAGTAACTTGGCACATGTTTAAGGTATTAAATAGTTTTCCAGGCATTCCCTCATAGTGATGGAAAAAAATAAATCTCTTAACCCTTTAAAACTCTGCCTTCTGGATCCTTCTTCACTTGGCCTGGCCTGGCTATCTCATCTCCTTCAGGACTTCCCTGGTGGTCCAGTGGCTAAGATTCCTCACTCCCAGTGCAAGGAACCGAGTTTGATCCCTTGTCAGGGAACTGGATCCCACATGCCACACTAAATAAGAAGAAGAAGAAGAAAAAGAAGAAGAAAAAAAAAGATATCCCATTTCTCTTATAAGGATGGCCTGATTCAGTTTATTCAGTACACTACTGCACTTAAATTCAGCAAATTGCTTACCAATTTGCTTCAGAGCATTCCTATTGGTTCCCCTGCACACCATTTTAAATTATTTAAAACGTAACATTTGTGTTGTAACATATCTATCACCATTTCTCTTCTGGATTGCCTCTGAATTGACAGTTCATTTTTCAGGGAGAGTGAAGGTGACCTTTCAGCCAGAATCTAGGATCTGATTTTCATACTGTTAGAATGGCTGCCTGGAGGTATGCGACATAATATATAAATGTCTGCATCCTGGCTTCTCTTTGGTCAAGAAGCACCTCATGATTTCTAGAGAATCACCAAATGCAGGATTTGTTTCCAATTTGATGTCTTTCTCTAAGATGGAGCAGCAAAATGCTATTGTTTATTGGTGGTGTTTTGCTCCTCTAAAGATTTAATCATTTACACATAATTTGTACTCTTATGTGAGCCATTAGACGATAAAGGGTTGTAAGATAGGAAACGTTTGACACAAGAGCTTCTACTCTTATTTCTTGGTCATGTCCAGTGTCCACCTGCTGCTATACTCAAATCTGAAAAGATATAAATCACATCAATTTTTCTATCAAATCAGAAGTCAGTTTGTTTCAATATTTCATGCATAATCTGGACAAAATCTTCATAGTCAAATTGCTCATTTTTAGAAAGAGTTGACAGAAATGAGGGCTTCCCTGGTAGCTCAGATGGTAAAGAATCTGCCTGCCATGCAGGAGATGTGGGTTTGATTCCTGGATCAGGAAGCTCCCCTGGAGAAGGGAATGGAAGGCACTCCAGTATTCTTGCCTGGAAAATTCCATGGACAGAGGAGACTGGTGGCTTGGAAAGAGTCGGACATGACTGAGAGAATAACACACACTGACTGAAATGATTCTAAACCTTGATTGCATGGTGTAATCACTTGGGGAATTTTTCAAACTCCCCAGGAAGCAAGACAGATCAATTTAGTCATAATCTCTAGGAGTGAGAGCCAGCCAACTGTAGTTTGTAAAGCTCTTCAGGTGATTCCAAGGTTCAACCAACAGGAAACAATTGAAAAAATGCTTTTCTCTAAGGCTCATATATTTGCAATTGAGAATCACTACTTGGTAAGCAAGCCATGGCTAATAAGGAAGTTTGTTACCACACAGAGCAGAAAAGATTTTGTGAATCAGTGTTATCAGTCTGTAAAACAGTCATTCATCATAAACATCATTAACTAATCTACTGTTTATAATTTAGAAATAGCTACACTAAAATAATATTTTGAAGAATAAAATATAACCTGTCTCTACATTGTGACATTTTGGAAAAGAATTAAGTACTAATATTTAAACCACTTACTCAAGATCAAATAAAACCCTAGGAATAATATTCAGTTTGCCCAAGGAATTTGATTACTGTAGCATCATAATAGTTACCCTACAAATCTAGTTGGATGCTGATATTCCACTTTATAGAGTTTTACTTTTATCTACATACAAACTTCCTTAATGGAAATTGCCCATATGCCATACAATTCATGGTTGACTTATTTTACATTTGCTTAACAGCCTTATTCCATGATTTAAGGGGACATTTGTAAGGGCAACACAGTCAAAAATATCTTAATAACACGATGGTTTTCAAAGGGCACTCAAAGGCAAAATGTGAATATGACATTTCAACAGTGATTAGTAACATGAGTATAATGCAGATACTATATCGAAGACTAAATTCAGCACATCAATTTTGTTCATGACATATACAGATTATTCCTAAGTTAATGGCTAGATCTTATTTTTTATAAGGAAAGTGACTTTTTTTGACATATGAAGAATAAGGTAACATTTGTTTACATTTGTATGTTGTGTTAAGAGTTTGAAAATTCAGGTTGCTTTCGATTCCCATCATGAAAATATTAAAATTAGTATATTTTTAATTTGTAAGAGGTAATACCAGCTGCTTCATTATGCAGCATTGTATTTGCTTGGGGATTTAACTCATATGCCTGGGAGCATATGCTTTTAAGAAAATATTTTTAGTAAACATTTGGATGTTGTCAGACATAACTAGCACTGGAGAGACTGTGCACTCTATTATTTTAATTTTATTTTGGCATGTGGCTGTATGTCATTATATTTCCTTTAAGGGTTATATTGATATATGACTACTATATATAAGTAAATAATGAAAGTATATCTGTATATACATATATCTACACACATACATATCATATATGTGTATATGTATACATATCAGAATCCCTAGAGAAAATATGGCAAACCACTAAGCAATTCACAAAGATAAGACACCATTTGTTACTTATGAAGATCTAATTGTGTTAATAACATATACGCTGGTGTTCTGTTATTTTTAGCAATATTCCATACTATAGACTTGGACAATACTTGGAAGAGAATTTAGTACTAGTTGGCATGTGTTCAGTTTCTATGAAGTTCACATTTTCTGCAATACATTAACAAGCAGAAATATTGCTAAAATTTCTTTTATCAGGGACATAGGCAAGCGTGACAAGTGAGGCTGGGTTAAATATATGACAGCACAAGGCTGCGAGAGGGGAGAATCTGTAAACAAAACCTCTTACTGGAGCTGAACAAATGCTGGGAGTCTCATCCAGAGCACTGAATGAAGATTCAATGTAATGGGCAGAACATCAGAGTGCCTGGCAGCAAACTGCAAACTGTCACTCCCTGAGCACTTGCCAGCACAGAATGAGATCACTGCTACTCTCACAGGTACGTGTTGCAAACAATGAGGATTCCAGGTGAGATTCCCAAAGGAATGTCAGCATCACAAAATTTCACCAGCTGATAAAAGGCAAAAGCCAAAAATGTTTGGAGCAGGATTGAGTAATGGGGATTTGGAATGGCAGGAGAATAAAACTAACAAAACCAGAAAAGATCTGAAGGTTAACTATTATAATTGGAACAGTAGGTGAGAATGACACTTCAGGTATAAGGAAAAAGTTTAATTAGAACCAGGGACCAGGCTTGGGGTCAGACTCAATGAAGCATCAATTACTAGTTAGCACCAATGTCCATACATCCTTCCTGACTCAAGACAAGATTGGTTCCTGATACTCTGGGATAGAACTCTGCAGGGTACAAAGGGTGGGATTCAAGTGGTCTGGGATGAAAAAGACTAGCGACACAAAAGTTGTGATCCAGATAGCATTTCATATGGGTACCAGAATTGAGGACACAAATGTCATTCCCATGGACGCAACTTTTAAAACAATCGGCAAACATGCTTCTGTGAAGTAAACAGCAGTCAGGATTTGGGTCTATAGCCTTTCTGAGAAAGCCTAATGTATGCTCCAGAGATGTTTATATCAGACCCCTGCCTACAGCAATAACTTCAAGTGTTTTACTCCAAACTGTCAAGAAATTCTAGGCGCATCAAGTTTCTTCATGGTACATTATCACTTACATCTAGATAAGATATAAGGAACTTAAATACTTTCATTTTGTGTAAACAATCTGGGGATGATGCATTTTCTGCATCTACTACACATTACCTATTTTCCAAACATGAATTATCACAAACAATAAGCATTAGAATACACAAAGTTTTTTTCCTCCATTCACATAATGGTGACTTTGAGTTATATCACATCCCAAAAATTTATTTTATTTTCTCCTGTTTTTTACCTCTGAAAATGTGCATTTTGAAGGGCAGTATAGAATGGTATAAACAACTAGGTAACTTATATTTATAGCAATAAATTTATACTTTTAAAAAGGATCTTTATTGTTAATACCAAATTTTAAATATATATGTTAATGAAGTTGTATGTCTTAACTTCTAGAATTCAAAGAAAAAGCAGTATAATTATGATCAATAAGATTGTTTCCTACATCTAAAAAAATATAAAGCCCAATCATCACAAAATTTTTCAATAGTGATATCACAAATATTATTTTTTTCCTCAACTGTAGTCATTGGAGTAAAGTTTTATTTATTGCAGAAAAATAGTTTTGCAAACTTTCTCTTTCACAATGTAACTTTTAAATAAAAGTACAAAAAAGACTCCATAGCTTTCACCACATAACACAGTTTTCCCAGATTTTAACAGCCTAATCATTTTTTTGTTGTTGTTTCACACAAAGAAGCTTTATTCCATTTGAGCCAGAATGTTTTAAATGCTTGTTTTTCAAAATTAATTTTTATCTTTAAGAAAAGGTGTGTAGTTTTTATATCACTTAATAACAAGAAAGGAGGTTTTTTTTTAATCTCTTTATAGTCTACATGTCAATAAATGACAGACTTCTGCTATTTAATCTAGAAAAAAAGCCATACATTATCACCTCAATCTGGCCCAAGATAAACTTGTTAATAACTGGGGTTTATGAATATTTATCATGCACCAAGTGGTCGACAAGTGGTTAAAGAAACAGTACGGCTTTAATTTTCAGGTAGCATTACTGACAGCCATGCAACTTAACACTGATTAATCAGACTGACTGAGGCTTTAGAAACACAGGCTTGTCTGAATTTGTCATATATCTTCCATGAATCTTTTCTTCCTAGCATTTCAAAATACTCTGATCTCCACTGAAAATTACTCAAAACCCTTTTTGGAGACAGAGATTCAGTCTTCACCAAAGATTCTGCAGGATGCAAAATTGGAGCTGGAATCAATGAGAACATTTGAAATAACAACTAACTCATCATAGTTCCTTAACGGAAAATACTAGGAGACCCGGAACAGAGACCTTTGAAATATGATACTGTCTTGAAAGATGTGGCATGCTATTATAAACCAAAATAAAATTCCACATTCCAGAACCTCAAGTTCCTTCCAGGTTTTGATTTGAGTTAGTCATTTTTCTGCTCCTTCTTTCTCATTCCTAGTGCTTTCCAGTGTGTGATCTATTGATATATTCCTGAGAAAACTTTCCACTGAGTTGAAAGCCTGAGAACTTTAGTTTGGATGAATGATAATGAGCACTGTCAAAGAGGCAGTAAAACTGAGTCCTTGGTCCTGGCTGCTGAGCTGAGAGCTGCAGGAGTTAATTGTGTGAATGGTAATGAGACCAGGGAGGCAGCAGATGCTCGCGTGCCTTTACAATCCAAATCCCACCAACAAATTCCTCCCACAGAAACTTTGAGGGACATCTTGGCACCCTGGAGATGGAGCTAGACCCAGCCACAGCCACATGCCACCTGCTAAACCTATTGTTTAAAAAAAAAAAAAAAAAAAAGACCCATTACAATAACAAAGTTGTTTGCCTTCTTTTGCAATGACTTTATGACATCAGTTTTACCATAGTAGAGGAATGGAAGGGAAAGGAACATCTGATTCTTTAGAGAGAAACATTTGCACCCCAAACCGTTGACTTACATGGAAAGACTGATGTTTTGTGTATGATGCATACTCCTCTGATAAACCATGCCTGCCTTCTCATCTTGTAACTCCCCACAGGCTGTTTACAGAAGATTTACAAGGCCATGTGGTTTTTAATGACATGAAGAGAAAGGGCCATGTCTGTACCTACAGAAAAATCAAAAGAGAAAAAGGTTATGATGTAGACTTTTTACCAAAAATATTCATTTCTGAATTAAAAAAAAACAAACTCTAAGTGAAAATAAAAATTCTTGACCTTTTAAATCATCTTAGCCAAAATGTTCTGTGAATGATCTATCTTTAACAAATTAGAATTTTACTGAGGATTCAGTAACTGAATCTTTTTTTAAATATCTGAGATTGGGAAGTCCAGAATGCCCTGTCTTAAAATAATGAATGCTGAGAGTGGAATCAAGCAAAATTAGAAGAAACCCTCAGATATTGGGTGTTTAGGCTTGTGGGACAGTTTCCCATATGGGCAATTTAGGGCTCTCCATGAGGACAATAATAATGTATGACGCTGTGGGAAATTCTATTATATATTACTTTTACTTTTGAGGATGTATACACCTGCTTTTCAGAAATGTTGGTGTTATATTCCTTGTAGAAGAAAAAAAAGTGGCCTATTTCTAGTACTGGAGAAATAGGGTTAGTTTCAATGGCACCTGCAGACACGGTAGATTAGTCACGTTAACCCTGCCCTAGAAGAGAGGCTCAGTGTCTCTGTCCAGGTTAAATAAAAGCTGCCTCACGTCTCACTTTTTGTTCAGCTGGTTGACCCTCATTATTATAAAAGCAATTAGTGAGGCTGAAATTTCTGAATTCATTGGACGAACCTTTGATGATACTGCATTAGTAATGCAGGTTTGAATTAGAAATATTTGCATGCTTTCTAAATTGCTATCACTATCATCACTGCAGGTTTGGATTGTACAAACTCTATGGTGTTAGATTATTCTGTCTGTAAAGACCCAAGGTTCTATAGTAAATAAAGAAAAACTGTGTTCTTTTCATAATAATAAAATATGTGCTTCTGACTTACTGAGAAGTCAGATATGGAAGCATGTGGGAGCAATATGTAAATGCCAAGCAAGCTGTTTATACTGGGATCTGCTCCTGCATAATAATCATAATCCAATGCCAGCAGAAACCTTTTGAATTTAAAACACTGTAGAGTTCCAGCAAAACAGAAAGAACCACAGCAAATGTTGTAGTTGCTGATTATTTCTGAAAAATCTCAAATGTTTACTTTTTTCTTTTTTTTTTTTTTGCATGTCAGGGATTTCTATAACCTTAATACTATTCAGTAAAATCATTTTAAAACAGCTTGATCCCGCTTTGGTGAACTGCTCTGCATAAAAATGGGGGGAGGATGTTGAGCTTTGCTTTGCTTTTCTGTATTTCTAGTAGTAGAATAACACATTAAAACAGAAATGCATAGCCATTTTGTTTAAGAAAAATTGTATTGGCAACTGTGGAGACAGAGAATTTTATTTTATTATTTCATTAAATTAATGTTAGAAATTCAGATCTCTGTGCACTTAACGTGCAGGCTATATATGCTTCTTAAAATTTAACGCAAGTGTTTTATTGTTTTTATTTACTTAGATGGTTAAATTCTATACTTTTGGCTGAGAAAGATGAAGCACATTTGCTTGCCTTAAATGATGTTACTTTCTTTGCCAGGAATGTTAGTGTCTTTCATCTAGCCTCACAACAGAAGGCAGAGTTTCTAGAAAAGTTTGTCAAAATAAATAATATACTCTTGAGTACTCAATGTAAGCAGGATATCCAGGTGCACTTTTATGTCTTTAGGAATTAGGATTCTATCCTTTGCACAAGAAAATATTTGTGGAGAGTGACTTATCACAGGGAAGACTGGTGATGGTATGAACAATGATGCAACATCAAAGAGTCCTTGAGTGGGAAGCAGGCTCCTTTGATCTCAGGTCAGTTTCTCTTGTACCACATTAGGCTACTCCCTTGTGTCAGTCCCCTGGTTGGCTTTCGCTCAAACACTGCAATGTTTCTGATTATAACATAAATAGAAATATGAATGGCTACTCTCCTTTTCTCAGTTTCCCAGACTTTATAGCTGCATCTTTTAAGCCACAAATGATTGATCTGTGTTTTCACCTAGATGAACCTGGTCTCAGAGAAACCAGGATATCTGGGAGACTGGGAGATTTAGAGTCAGAAGAATATTACCTCTGTCTTTCTTTACCTCTTCTATTTTTCCCAGCTCTGCCTAAGAATCACTTCAATTACTCTTGTAGCATTGATAATTTTTAAGAATACCATCCAAAGGACAAAACAGTGATAATTTTTTCTTGTTACAAGGACCGTAATAGTTTTCCATGAGATAATGCACTTCAATGGGTACTGATATCTTTCCCTAAAGTTTCATTGTTTTGAAAAAAAAAGGAAGAATTCAAAACTGGGACAGCCTTTTTGATTTAATAACTAAGAAACAAGTAAATATTACTATATCAGAAGTAGATTTTGAATGCAAATAAAAATATACAAATCCAATATAACTATATATTACCTGTGTAAAAAAATTACTTAAACTTTGTGAATCTTAGTTTCTTTATAACAAAATGGTTCTAGGAGTAATGTGGCAGACAATAGTTGCTCTCCATTCAACAACCACTTTCCTCTACTCTGTTAATTGAATCCCAATATTTTAGCATTTTATATGAACTGAAAGAGCTCTTCCTGGACCCCAGGGTTAAAACGTATTAGTTTAGGCCAATTATGACAATTTCCCTCTTCTTGCAAGAGGTTGAAGGATCATCACAAGACATAAATCTGAAAAGAGGTTTCAGAGGATATTGGTGGAAGGCTCCTAGAAGAAAAAAAACTCTATAAGGGAAATACTACTACCTTTTTGAACTCTATATTCAGCTGAGTGGGAAGACATTTTGCAGAATTGTAATAGCCATCTTGGGAAGGAGAAAGAACCCATGTTAAGAAGGATACGGCAGCACATTCAAGATGAACGAATAGAAGGATGGGAGAAACGTGGTTCATGATGGCATTACTAAGCCACTTAATTACTGAATGTTTGAAGCGTCCAATCTCTGTATATCTTGCGTTTTGACATAATAAACTCCTTTTTGTTGACACTTTGGCTGGGTTTTATACTTTTATCCCACATATTTCTAGCAATTATGAACAGCTCACTATTAAGATTACAGTAATAATTAAATGAGGAAATATATATAAAGGCCACTTGGTACATAACAGTGATTAATAAATATTACTTTTATTTTCATTGTGTTTTAAAACCTTGACATTTAACTGCTATGTGAGGTATGACTATTTTAGAATAGTACTTTCTATGAGTAACTCATTCTAAATGTAAACTCTTAAATTTGCCCTCTTAATTATTAATACATTTTGGAGTAGATATTTTCTAAAATGGTTTACTGCTTTTAGGCAAAATTTTTTTTAATGCTTTACTAGTTAAATGAGAATCTTCTTTGGAAATTAAATTCCTGAAGATAAAGAATATTGAGTATAATTGGCTAATTTATTATAATTAACCTATCCAAATTCAAAATAAATACTAATGATAATAAAAAGGCACCATGTTGCGACAGATGATAGCCTGCTATGTGCCTTACAGGAAACGGGCATTATTTTCAATGAAGGCCTATCAAATTTCCTCAGTTTTGTTCCAACTGAAACACTTTCTCTGTAACTAACATACATTCATACTTAAGTAAAAAGTATGTACAAATTGTTCATTTCTTTTATAGGTTGAAAAAGGAATAGAACTTATACTTCCAGAGAGCAGCTATATAGCCAAGTATCTGCTGCATGTTCTAAATTTATTAATCATTGGTTTCCTTTATTATATAGAGAAGGTAATGGCACCCCACACCAGTACTCTTGCCTGGAAAATCCCATGGACGGAGGAGCCTGGTAGGCTGCAGACCATGGGGTCACAGAGAGTCGGACACGACTGAGCGACTTCACTTTCACTTTTCCCTTTCATGCATTGGAGAAGGAAAATTATTCTTGACAAAGTTGCTATTTGACAGTAACTTGAACTTTTTCTTTTCTTTGTGAAATTCAACATCCCTTAATTTGATAAAAAGATCTTACTGCACTACAAATCCTATGTTGTTCCTCTTAAAAATGGTGCAACTGGTGGATGGTAACTGTGAAGTAAATAATTTCCCACAAATTCTAAGTGAATAAGCAATTGGATACTGAAGTTGCAACTAAGTTAGCCATATTTACTAATAGTGGGTTTTCTGTATAACTTTGATGGTAATAGACATTATTTAAGCTTAACATACTATATTAAAAAATGGGCTTCTCTGATAGCTCAGGGGTAAAGAATCCACCTGCCAATGCAGCAGGCACAGGTTCGATCCCTGGGTTGGGAAGATCCCATGGAGAAGGAAACGCAACCCACTCTAGTGTTCTTGTCTGGGAAATCCCTTGGACAGAGGAGCTGAGCGGGCTACAGTCCATGAGGTCACAAAGAGTCAGACACGACTTAGCAACGAACCAACAACAACAACAATATATTAAAGCCTTTCAAAAAGCTTTAACCCAATCTAATATATCCTAAAATAGCACTGATTTGATTTTTACTATTTAAGTGGATGCCAGTACTTATAACTGATATTAGTTTTCCTTTATACTTTTAGAAATGCTTTCTTAAGAGTAGACACTAATCTATGTATAGTAGGATGCTCTTAGTTGGAAAAAAAAATGGTTAGATGAATTAGATACTTATTGGGAACACGCAGAGGTACTACATGTGAAAAGGATTTTAATATGAACACAAAATATTTAAGCATTGGCGATGAATTTTTGTCACACTTCAATTTCTATTTCTTTTTAACCTTGAGCTAGAAATAGTTAAGGATAAATAGTGTTCTCAAGATCTGCTTTCCCACACTACTGAGTAATGAAGGACTGTTTGCATGAAGAAAACAGAATGCAAATGTGCCATTTATATATACTTGACAGATACAAAACACTCAGTCGGGAATTCCTAAGCATACACATATGTACAAATAAACATATATGTAATGACATTGGAAACATTTTTGCCTTCAGAAATAGTTCCTCAAAAAGAATTAGATTTCCCTTTTGAAAACTATTCCCCTCCCAAATGAAAAGTGTACTTTCTAAATAGATGAGGACAGGGAGAAAACTGGTATAATAAAACACTGATCCAGAGGGAAGCTCACTTCCCTTTTCTTTCTATGAATTTAACTAAATAGAGAAGTTTTCTTATATCACTTCTACTTACATTCGGGAATTAATGGAATCTAAGTCTCTGCCCTTCTGTGGTAATCTTTACCATATGCCAACTGTCCCAATTGTCTAAACTCCCTGGAGGAGCAAAATCTCACAGCACATAGGATGTGAGTACCATTATGTTAGGGTTTCAACCACTCCAGACAATAGATTACTCTTTGTAGCATTGTGTCTCAATCTTTAATGTGCATAGGAATCAGCCTAGGATCTTATTAAAATGCAGAATCTGTTTGAGTAGGTCTGGGGTACTGTCTGAAATTCTGCATTTCTAACAAGCTTCCAGATAATGCCCAGGCTGCTGCTCTCTGGACCGTACACTGTATAGTGATGCTGTAAACTGAGAACTCAGACTCAACTCACTGAAGGACTTGAAGTCCCCCAGAGTCCCTCGAATCTTCTCAGCAGTAACTTTTGGAATGCAGTGTGTAGTCTTAGTTTCTGCCTCAGGATATTGTCCTGATGAGAAAGAAATTTAAGAGCCTCTATGACAGTCCCAATGATTAATCCTAAAACCAACTCTGCTGCCATATAGTTTAAGTTTGTAATCTTTCTCAAATCTTGACTAGGCTCCTGAAAAATGACCATTTCCAGAATACTGGATCTTAGGTCCCTGTACCCGTTTTGTTCTCTCCATGTTAATAACTAATTTCATAACCTGTCTGCTTAGAAGGCCTGAAGTCCTAAAATGAAAAGCTTACCTGTGTGCCTGGTATTCTGGACTCAGTTGATTGCCTGCTGCCAGCCCTTAAGTCATCTGCTGGAACTTGGCACTCTACCATTGGCAGGACATCCCAAATACTGACTGCCCACTCAGATAAAACTGGCTTAGCACCTGTCACTGCATTTCATGAACTCCATTTCTTCTAGGCCTTCCACTGATGCTGCCTCCTGGCACCTGCAGTGCTCTGCCTGCAGGTATGTGGTCCTCGTATGGGCATTTATCCCGTTGTTTTGATCAGAATTCTTATAAAATCTATTTCTATTCTACAAGTCTCAGGATAATTTAGGATCCATTCTCATGTCTCATTCCTAGATCTTATGTTGATAACTATGTTCCAATAAAGAGTTCATACTGTTTAGTGATATTATATTGTATATTCTTGAATAGGTTAGAAAATGGAATATGGGAAGAACAACATGGACTTCTTTTACCTGCATTGCAGTATTAAATACATTTCTATGTTTTAGAGCCTAGGTATACTTAAATAGGTTTATGGATCTTATGGAATGTTCTTCAGTGAACCACCAAGTTTTCAACATCTTCATGGATCACTACTACTGTTAGCTTTGTCAACTATGGCTCACAAGTGGCCTTCATAAATCAAAAATGGGGAGAGGTTCATCTTTCCAGCATAAAATTATATCAGTATCTAAACCAAAAGCTTGAAAAGCAAGAAGGACTGTGGTTATAATTCACACTCCTTCCTCCACCCCTCCGATGGATATTAGGAAGAAAACAGACACACAGAGGCTAAGAAAAGGAAACTAACCTTTGTTTAGTGCTTACTCTCTCTGCTGTATGTTTCTTCTATACAGTTTTTAAAATTCTTATAAGAATTCTTTATAGCAAACAATGATTAGTCCCACAGGATTAGCCAGATTGGGAGAAGATAAATACACTGTTCAAGATTATACAATTATCATCTGATGGTACCTGCATTGGTACATGAGTTGGGCTCATATGAAAAGTTGAGCTTTTCATTTTAAATAGTTCCAGAGCATTGAGATTTCTTAACTTTAACAACTCCTGGCTGGTAAAGCTTTTGCTTTTACCACATTTCCCAAGATATATAGTAGAGTAACTATTAGGTTTGTTACAAGCAAGAATATAAGTTCCTCCTACAAGGCATTTCACAACAAATGGTATGAGAAAGGTTATCATGGTATGCCAATTTGCAAAAAGATTGTGAGATCCCATAGTAATGCAAATTAATAACTAAAAAATTTAAACAAAATTGACATCTATTTGTAAGATATAATTTTAGTGACTACAATTTTATATTCCAGGACCAAAAAAGTCACTATCATTGATGTAATGGAGACGTATATGAGCTTTACAATTGAGTCTTACCCGTCCTCTCTTCTTCAGTAGGAAAAAAGAAAAGTGAAAGAGTTAGTCACTCAGTCATGTCTGGCTCTTTGTGACCCCATGGACTGTAGCCCACCAGACTCCTCTGTCCATGGAATTCTCTAGACAAGAATACTAGAGTGGTTTGCCATTTCCTTCTCTCGGGATCTTCCCAAGCTAGGGGTTGAATACAGCTCTCCCGCACTCCAGGCAGACTCTTTACCCACTGAGCCACCAGGGAAGCACCTTCAGTAGGAAAGAAACCAGTAAAGATTTAGAATTATAAAGCTTTGTTTTCTCTGGGCTTCCCTGGTGGCTCAGACAGTAAAGAATCTTCCTGCAATGCAGGAGGCCGTGGTTTGATCCCTGGGTCAGGAAGATCTAGAGGAGGAAATGGCTACCCACTCCAGTATTCTTGCCTGGAGAATCCCATGGACAGAAGAGCCAAAAGTTATCACAAGAAATTACATGGTAGAAGTGACTGGATATATACCCTATGCCAGCTGGTATCTTTTCTCTAGGTTTAGCAATTTTCAGCCAACTTAGGCTGATGAGGTAAAAGGATATTTATGAATAAAATATGCACAACAGGATAGAAGTAGCTGAGATTCTCCTCCAGGAACTGGAGTGGCTATCATCACTTAGAATGCCACAGTCCTCAAGAGAAGAAGCCCTCTTCTTTCTTGTCAACAAAGGCCTCCATGTCACACGAGTTTGGACACTAAGGAACATTCTATCACTGCTTCACCACTAGGATATCTAAGAAGTTGTTTCAGGGTCTATCACTTTTTCATGACTTTGTAAAATTCAAGAAGAAGAAAGTTAAATCCAATCATCATTAGACAACAAACAGAAGTTTATCAGTTTTCCTCCCCTGACACAAACCCTTTCATAAACAGCAAAGGATATGAGGGACGGATTTTTTTTTAGGATTTTCTATTCAGGGCTACCAAATAAGGACATTTTGCATTGCTGGAACTAATCAAAAGTTTGAAGGAAAGATTTAGTTTCTATTTTGTACTTTTTGAAAAGAAGTTTGAAAAAACAGGGTAATATACACTAAGGAGAAATCAAAAGCAAAATACCATCATGTAGGTATATATATAATTCCTCAGGGAGAGACTGATCAGCTGAAAATGAAGCAGTATTTGGTAAGGATGATACAACAAGAGAAAAAAGCCCTCCTGCATGAAAAGATTCAACGTTCTTTAATGATTTACTCATGCAAACACATTTCTTATCAGTTTATATTAATTTCTAATCGATTTCAAATATTTCAGTTACTTCTGAAGCTCTTTTTCACAACAGTTAATTCTGTTCAAGCTCACCGTCAGAAATAAGTGAAAGATTTTTAAGATAGTTTTACTTTTTAAGCATAGGAAAAATGTCTTTTACATTAAGATAGTCAAAACCATTGCTCTTGGGATATTGGGAGGTAGACTTACCAAATCCAAAAAGAAAACTCTCCTAGAACTAATAGATTACCTTTGAATTTTCACCCCAACTTTGAATAGTCACTAATTCTTTTCTTTGCTCTTTTGGTGTTGGCAAAGGGGTTCACTAAAGCCTGAATTGATATAATTATTGGCTCAGATTGTTAGAGATCTAGGACAGATGGCTATGGGTTTCTAAAGTCCCAGTTGCTTGTGGTAGTTTTCCTAGTTTTGCTATAGGGTTTGGGATCAGCAATTTGAAAGGGCTACAAACTTGTAAAACAGTATTATTCATGGGGGCCAGAATGTTCATCAGCGTGACCCAGTACTAAATACATTCATTATAGACATTTCTATTCTGCACAATTTGCCACACAGCACTGGTTTCTGGAGGGGGGAGAAAAAGACAATGGCTTATAAAATGCTTTTGAATGCCTAAAAAGAAGGAGAATTCACACTGAGACTCCTCTGCTTTCTTTTTTGGAAAGAATCTTCTTAGTTACTTTAGCTGAGCTCTGCTGAGAGTAGGCAAAGTGGAAAAATCAGAAAATTACTTTTTTTATATGTTTCGGGGGGGCAAAAGAGAGAGTGGGAGAAAATAAATGGGAAAAAAGTGACAGTGAGATTATGTGAAACAGCAAATATGCAAGTGGATGAAGACAGCTGAGGAATAATGCAAGAGGTATGAAAAAAAGCATTAAGAATAGAGCCATGATGATAAACTTAAAAGGAATTGCAGAGCAGAAAGAACATCATAAATAATCATATTTTCAAATAAGAATACCATATCAGTTTCTGTGACCTGGATAGAGCACAAACCTCCCATGATATTTCCTTAGCATTTTGATGCACACAAAATGCAATTTTCAGCTCAGGCATTTTATTTTTCAATGTAAACAAGCTTTGGGTTTTTAAAATACAAATCCTAAAAGTGTTTTCATAAATAATACATATATTATAAAAATTTGACTTGTAAATTTCTGAGTCCATGTCCCCCCAGTATTCATTGCGAAGATTCACCATGTATAGATAGTCTAGTAGCTTTTCCGTAGAAATTGACATGCTAAACCATGAAATGTCTTTTACCAAAGGTAAATAGGATTTTTTGAAGTACAGGGCAAAGAAATATCATAGCCAATTTTGGCCAAACTCCAGGCAAGAAGTGTTAGAAGGTAGAACTATATTGTTAATTAGTTTCAAATCTTGAGGTGTTCCTTTAAATCTTGCTAATTAAGAGAAATCAAGAGTGGAAAATAGCCTTTTTCTTATCTTCAAAGAATAAAGATGAAAGAAAAACAGAAAATGAAACCTCTTTACTAGTTCTGTTCTTTAAAACAGAGCACAAGAAAATCTGCTTTGCTCACAAAAGGAGAAAGACCCAAGTATTTACAGAGGGGGAGGGGAAGGAGGCGGGCAAACAAGCATAATTAGAAGCAAGTTTTCAAATTTTATTAAATTCCTCCACCAACAAAATGCACTTAGAGGTATTTTAAGTTAAACCAGTACTTAAGGACTATGAAAAGCAAGATGATTACATGTTTGCAGAAGAAGAAAGGGCAATTAAGAAAACCAGGCCAATTTAAAATACCAAATAAATAAAGGCGACCAGAAGTTGATTTAAAGTTTTTCTTCCGTAATTTGTCTCTCCTTTGTTGTGGCACGCTCAGAGAAAGTGAATACAGTAGATGCAGAGGAGGAAGGGAGAGGGGTGGAGGAAGGCAGGAGCAGTCACGGAGCCTCTCGCATCCTGCTCCCCCAGCCCCCACCGGCCTTGCTCTCCCAGGCTCGCTCTCTCCCGCGCCCCCAGCCCCCGCCCGCCCCCCACCCCTCCCCGTCTCTCTCCTTCTCCCACCCTCCTCTCTAGTCTGCCCAGCCCTCGCTTTGGGGACTCCATCAGCTTTTGATTTGGAAGGACGCTGATTGGCTGGAAGCGATTCAACACACGCCGGGCAAGAGAGCTTTGTCTGAGTTGAAGTGAAGTTGTACAGATTTTAGACTGGAGTCAGCAATCACGGGCGTTTAGTCTGCAGCCGAGCAGAGAAAGGGAGAGAGAATCGCTCGGGAAAGATCCATTGCGGACTCCGGCGGCACCCTGCAATAGATGGATTCCGACTACACAAGGGGGAAAACGCGGAGGTGACACTCTCTTTGCCTGCCAAGAGGACGAACGGCCAAACAAATGCAAGGACTGGACTCCATGCCGGTAATATCTGGAAGGCGTGACACGGTGTGTATAAAGCAAAAGTTTGAGAGCTGTTAATTGCTGTGCTGTGTTATTAAGAGACGCTTTCAAGTTTCCGGTACCAAATGTAGCTTAGCTTTAAGTTGCCAAAGGAAGTTGAGGGGATTGGTTTGCTGTTTTAACTTGCTCTGTGAGCGGAATCTCATAAACTGACCGATGTACCAAATGAATGCTAAAATGCACTTTACGTTTGTTTTTGCACTCTTGGTGGTGTCTTTCAACTTGGATGTGCTGGGCAAGAATTTGAAATACAGGATTTATGAGGAGCAGAGGGTTGGATCGGTAATTGCAAGACTATCAGAGGATGTGGCTGATGTGTTAGTTAAGCTACCTAATCCTTCTACTGTTCGCTTCCGAGCCATGCAACGGGGAAATACGCCTCTACTCGTGGTCAATGAGGATAACGGGGAAATCAGCATAGGAGCAAAAATTGACCGCGAGCAACTATGCCAGAAAAACTTGAACTGTTCCATAGAGTTTGATGTGATCACTCTGCCCACTGAGCATCTGCAGCTTTTCCATATTGAAGTTGAAGTGCTGGATATTAATGACAATTCGCCCCAGTTTTCAAGATCTCTCATACCTATTGAGATTTCAGAAAGCGCGGCAGTGGGGACCCGTATCCCTCTGGACAGTGCATTTGATCCAGATGTTGGGGAAAATTCCCTCCACACGTACTCTCTCTCTGCCAATAATTTTTTTAATATCGAGGTTCGAACCAGGACTGATGGAGCGAAGTATGCAGAACTCATAGTGGTCAGAGAGCTGGATAGGGAGCTGAAGTCAAGCTATGAGCTTCAGCTCACCGCCTCCGACATGGGGGTGCCTCAGAGGTCTGGCTCATCCATACTAAAAATCAGCATTTCAGACTCTAATGACAACAGCCCTGCTTTTGAGCAGCAGTCTTATATAATACAACTCTTAGAAAACTCCCCGGTTGGCACTTTGCTCCTTGATCTGAATGCCACTGATCCAGATGAGGGCGCTAATGGGAAAATTGTCTATTCCTTCAGCAGCCATGTGTCTCCCAAAATTATAGAGACTTTTAAGATTGATTCAGAAAGAGGACATTTGACTCTTTTCAAGCAGGTGGATTATGAAATCACCAAATCCTATGAGATTGATGTTCAGGCTCAAGATTTGGGTCCAAATTCAATCCCAGCACATTGCAAAATTATAATTAAGGTCGTGGATGTTAATGATAATAAACCTGAAATTAGCATAAACCTCATGTCCCCTGGAAAAGAAGAAATTTCTTATATTTTTGAAGGGGATCCTATTGATACATTTGTTGCCTTGGTCAGGGTTCAGGACAAGGATTCTGGGCTGAATGGAGAAACAGTTTGTAAGCTTCATGGACATGGTCACTTTAAACTTCAGAAGACTTATGAAAACAATTATTTAATCTTGACGAATGCCACGCTGGATAGAGAAAAGAGATCTGAATACAGTTTGACTGTAATCGCTGAGGACAAGGGGACACCCAGTCTCTCTACAGTAAAACATTTTACTGTTCAAATCAATGATATAAATGACAATCCACCCCACTTCCAGAGAAGTCGATATGAATTTGCAATCTCAGAGAATAACTCACCCGGGGCATATATCACCACCGTTACAGCCACAGATCCTGATCTTGGAGAAAATGGGCAAGTGACATATACCATTTTGGAGAGTTTTATCCTGGGAAGTTCCATAACTACATATGTCACCATTGACCCATCTAATGGAGCCATCTACGCCCTCAGAATCTTTGACCATGAGGAGGTGAGTCAGATCACTTTTGTGGTCGAAGCAAGAGATGGTGGAAGTCCTAAGCAACTTGTAAGCAATACCACAGTGGTGCTCACCATCATTGATGAAAATGACAATGTCCCTGTGGTTATAGGGCCTGCACTGCGCAATAACACCGCAGAAATCTCCATCCCCAAAGGGGCTGAAAGCGGCTTTCATGTCACAAGAATTAGGGCAATTGACAGAGACTCTGGCGTGAATGCAGAACTCAGCTGCTCCATAGTAGCAGGTAACGAGGAGAATATCTTTGTAATTGATCCACGATCATGTGACATCCATACCAACGTAAGCATGGAATCTGTTCCCTACACAGAATGGGAGCTCTCAGTTGTCATCCAGGACAAAGGCAATCCTCAGCTGCATACCAAAGTCCTTCTGAAGTGTGTGATCTTTGAATATGCAGAGTCGGTGACAAGTACAGCAATGACCTCAGTAAGCCAAGCACCCTTGGATGTCTCCATGATTATAATCATTTCCTTAGGGGCAATTTGTGCAGTGTTGTTGGTTATTATGGTGCTGTTTGCAACTAGGTGTAACCGAGAAAAAAAAGACACTCGATCCTACAACTGCAGGGTAGCAGAATCGACATACCAGCATCACCCCAAAAGACCCTCCAGGCAGATCCACAAAGGGGACATCACATTGGTGCCTACCGTTAATGGCACCCTGCCCATCAGATCTCATCACAGGTCATCTCCGTCTTCATCTCCTACCTTAGAAAGAGGGCAAATGGGCAGCCGGCAGAGTCACAACAGTCACCAGTCCCTCAACAGTTTGGTGACCATCTCATCAAACCACGTGCCAGAGAATTTCTCATTAGAACTCACCCATGCCACCCCTGCTGTTGAGGTAAGATCACACCCTGCACCTATTCACTGACACACTCAGTTGTTAGTGGTCAGAAGTTGTCTATGCCTTAGTTCTTAAATGTTTCCATTACTAAGTAACAGTACTAACAAAATGGAAATTAAATAGGATGCATGTTACATTATGTAGATAAAGCAAATATACACACCTCAGCATGCTGGTCTTAAGTTTTTCATAAAGAATCTGCTTGCATGTACTATGTGTAATGTTGAAAAGTAAATGTGAAGCTAGCAAAGGACTATCTAATTAGAGTCCCCTTATCCTCAGACTGTGATACTTCAAGCCAGAAACAAAGGGGCTTGCTCTAATTCTCATAGTTATGGTCTCTAAGAAAAATTTTAAAATGGAGGCTTCCAGAATCCCATCCCAGTGCATGTGTATTTGTTCAACTTTTGAAATTTTTCTGACATTATTTTGACTACATGTATTTTACAGCATTTTACAGCATTTCCCATGTATTTCTGCAGCATTTTCCATGTATTTTTATAACTGATCACTTTAACCTGAACAATAAAATAGAGGTAATCAGTCATTTTTTAAATAAAGGAATCCTCTTTCAAAAAGAAAATGTCAGCTGTATGATAACATCTAAATCTCTCTGGGACTTACTTCAGTTCTGTTTGGTGGCCGGTTGCATGGTCTATCAGAGTCTAGCATGTGTAGGTCTTTAAAATGAAGATAATATGTTCAATTAATTAGGATGAAATAGTGAGTAGTAACTGTAGTTACTTGCTTAAAGCTTTTGAGTACTGGGGGATTTGTTTCCAGGAATCAATACAGTCTGTTTGGTTTCCAGCAGGTCTCCCAGCTTCTTTCAATGCTTCACCAGGGACAATATCAGCCAAGGCCAAGTTTTAGAGGAAACAAATATTCCAGGAGCTATAGGTATGAATGACCCTCCTGTTACCTATTATATCTCCAATAACCTAATGCTGAAGAGTAAAATCTCTACTTTCCCTGACTTCTCTTTCTAGATATGCCCTTCAAGACATGGACAAATTTAGCTTGAAAGACAGTGGCCGCGGTGACAGTGAGGCAGGAGACAGTGATTATGATCTGGGGCGAGATTCTCCAATAGACAGGCTGCTGGGTGAAGGATTCAGTGATCTGTTTCTTACAGATGGAAGAATTCCAGCAGGTAAGAGTGTCACCATAGTGACAAATAGATAAATCTTTATTTTTCAGGTCTACTGCACCAGTGGAGTGAGTGGTTTCTCCCATGCTTTTATTTTTTCTTGGTACTAAAGTAGCTATATGCACACGATCAGTAATGAACATAAATTGAAACAATTTTATATTGTTTAATTAAAATTCATAGTAATCAGTTGGTAGAGAAAGGGAATAAACAGGAAAGCTTAAGAGGACAAGAAGGAAGGAGTGGGCAGAGGAGGATAGAAAACCACACCACTTCCCTCCTCTTTTTCCCCCATCCACTACTGCCATAGGGCACTCTTGAGCAATTCTGTCAAATTACTGGGTGGTTGTTTTTTATTCAGATAGCCTGTTTTGGTGCCTAGTGGTAAGCAGGACTATAATTTGGAGGACACATTTCCTGTGATGGGAACCAACTCACGTAATCAGAGATGAAAATACACTAGGGAATGGTATACTTCAATCACTAAAAATAGGCAAAAGAATGCATCTTTGTAGGTGGCAAGCATGGAATATTTTTTGCCACCTTTCATTTCATGTCTCCACTGTAATGAAGGAGGGGCAGGAGTCTAGGAGGGGAATTTATAAGTACACAGCTAGATGGAGGAGACCCTATTAAGTTGTGAGCCACGTTTTCCTTCGAGTCCCTCCTCTCTAATCCTGCAGTAGAAACTCTCAGATCCAGCTGAGTAAATACTGACTGCTTCACTGCAGCAACCCTGTTACTAAAGACTATAATATTAAATCAACCCTTCAGAACCTATTCCTTTGGCTACTTATATTTCTAAATTCCACTGAATGTTGATCAAATAACTGCCACTTGATAAATGAATAAATGAAGTGATAAATGAAAGAAAGGGAGAACAAAACTGTATTACCTGTGTGAGTCCATGAACAACTGTTTCCTAAATACAGATAAATAAGATAGTTTAGGAAATAGACCTGAGGGAGCTTCAGAGAGCCACCGAAACTCAGTGGAAATCAGTAAACAGAAATGCCAGCTCTCGTAAACTGTAGTCGTAATGGTGGCAGTAGCTGCAGGAGTATTAATATTAATCCAGGCACAGTCACCAGTGATGCCCCAGTGCTTCCTCTGGGCTCATGAGTTCTGTATCTGCACTGCCTCTCCCAGCACTCTGGCATAGCATTTAGTGGTGGTGGGAATAACAGTAGTGTTTTTTTGTTTGTTTTTTTTTTTTAAGATTTGAAAACAGAAGCTTATAAAGGTTAAAAAAAAAGTATACAAAATCAAGCAATTTGTATATTTTAGAGGTGAGATTTGAACCCATGCCTCTACTCATAAACACAAATCTATCAAGAATAATATAAAGTAAGTTGTTTTTGTTTTTTTTTAATACTTTGAGTGACATATTTGTTTTGCCTTTCTTAAGTCTTACTACCTGTCTGAGAACCAATGAAATGCTGCTTATTTAATTATGCTATTACTGTAATAGATACTGCCTTTCTGACAGGATGATGTATGGGAAGGACTTCTAGTGGCATTAAGGGCTACAATCAATGTACACTGAAAGCTGATACTTACACAGTCACTCATGAGGTGGGGGGTTGTTTGTTTTTGTTAAATTCATAAATTCTCTAAACCAATTTAAAGAGAAATTCTTGAAAAAACTAGTGGAATATATATGGCCTCAGACAATTTGCTCATAGAGAAACAGTTTTGTTATTCTTACCCATGAAATGAAAAAGTTGGCTGAATTTCTATGATTCTATAATACTGATGGAACTCAAATTTTGAATATTGATTCCTAATTTTCAATAATATAATTTCCCAACTTAAATTATTTCATAAAATGGAAACATATCATGGGTATAATACCAATATTTGCTAAGTTATTTTTTCAATTGTAGAAAGTTGACTCATTGACACAATTCATTTATCACTATAGTTAAAAGAATAACTGCCCCTGCTTGGATAACCTTGCCAGGCCCAAATGATGCCTAAAGTCCTTTTTTAACTCTGAAATTCTCTGATTCAATAGCTAATCATGGTCTAATTTTTTTTTAAAAAGGTCACAACTCCTCTTTCATTCTAGCCTATAGTTACCACTGTCACTTATGTTCATGGCAGGAGAGTTACCTAACGCTTGAATTAAAGTAATTAAATTAAATGTTAAAGAATAAAGAATAATTGGGGAAATAATAGGTGGATATTGATAAACTCTAGATACTAGAGCCTTATTTAGTGAGTGACTTTAGACTCCTTGTAAGTCACATTTCTTCTGAAAGTTAGAGGCTCATTTTTATATTACCATTAATAACACTAGTTAATATGTAGACAAGTCTTTAAAAAGGAATTCCACAAAATTATACTTAATCTAGGTGTGTGGTGGGAGAGCTCTTTTGCTAGGCCATGTAACTGTATTATAATAGATTGTATTACAATACATACACTTCTGCCTTATTAGCTTCTTGTCTCTATGTGGGGTATTGTAGAAACTATTCTAGAGGCACAGAGCTCAAGGAAATCACTAATGATCCATAAAATATCTTAAGCTTTTTGTATGCTTGGCTAGTATAGAGATGTGCATAATCAAATATCTATACTTAATTATCACCATCATTCTGATGATACATTACCGATATTCTGGTTTATTCTTCACACTTGCAGTTTCTTTCAACACATTAGTGTGTAAAAGTTTTGCTTTGTAAACTTTATATTCCCAGGAAATATTCCAAGTAGAAAAAAATGTTAAGTCCACATCTGAATGCCATTAACAGAAATCAGTACAATTTTTTTAAAGCATGGATATTTTTAGAATTTCAGTGTCTTATTCCAACTGTTTTTTTCTGCATTAGACTGTGATCAAATATAGATTATGTTATGTTGCTTTGCCTGCCAACAGGGTCATTTCTGGTCATTCATTCTATTAATTCCCACAGGAGGACCCTGCATTCTGAACAGTAAAGTCAGCACGCATTTTTGTCTGTTGGCTCGTGTTTGTCAACATACTTTCTTCCTTACTCATTCAACTTTGAATTACAACTCTACACAAATGCTTGCAAAATCTCCCTTTTCCCAAAGTGCTAGCTACACCAGGATGTCCTTGCGATACTCCTTGACTGAGCTCATTTCATTTTTTTTTTATCATTGTAACATCTATGATTACTTAATTCAAACATTCCTCTTTAATTCCATGTCCTCTCCATTCTCATGTCTGGTACCCTACTTCTGGTTGCTTTTCAGTATCAGCACATGAAGTGATATTCACTCTCCAACAGCTTCTTCCTTTGTCAAACCTTTCTTTCATACAGCTTGAACAACTTTTTCAGAACATTTTATATTTTTTAGTTCAAAAACAGTTATTGACTTTTGTTGCCTGGCAACACCTAATTCAGCTGTTTGTCTTGACATTTCAAGGCCAGTGAAATCCAGCCCTAGCTTATTAAATTTATTTTTTTAAAATCTTTTGCAATAGGCAGGGTCATGTCTACACAGCAATCCTTTGCTCATGTTCGCCTTTCTACCTGAAAAACTAGCTTCTCTTTACTTTGTCTATCTTAGTTCTATTCATCTCTCAAAGTTTGTTTCGAGTTTCTCTTTAACTGCTTCAGCATCCACTTATACCCTTTTTTTTTTAATTGAAGTATGGTTGCTATACAATATTATATGTTATAGGTATATAATACAGTGATTCACAATTTTTTAAAGTTGTATTTCACTTATAGTTACTATAGAATATTGGCTATGTTCCCTGTGCTGTATATATCCTTGTAGGTTATTTATTTTATACCTAATAGTCTGTACCTCTTAATCCCTTATCCCTATCTTGCCCCTCCCCTCTTCCCTCTCTCCACTGGTAACCATTAGTTCATTCTCTATATCTGTGAGCCTGTTTCTTTTTTGTTATATTCACCAGTTATAGCTTTTAGATTCCACATGTAAGTGACATCCTACATTTTTTTTTTTTACATATTGTCTCAGCATCATATAATTTGACACCTTAGACATCTATGACCTCATTTGTCACACTTGATTATTCTAGTACTGGAAACCATTTGAGGGAGGGGAGCTATCACACCATTTTACATATGTCAGGCTCTTAATAGATGGATAACTCAATGACTAATGGCTTGATAGGAGTTAGGCATATATTTATCTTCTTATACTCAATGCCTGCTTCCTGTCCTGCCTATAAGGTCTAGTACAGAGACAAAACTCACCATCTTGCTGTGGGAAAACAGACTTTTCTGTTTCCCCATGACTTTCCCTCCTCAGAGAAAGTTTAATCACCAGACAAGAGCTTTCCAGGAACAAAGGAAGATTAGCCCCTGGCACCACTAGCCAACAAGTCCTGATTTGTTGGAAATGGTGTAGAACACCTGTGACACTAAGCTGTATGCACACTGAGAATGATTTTGCACAGTTGAGTCTTGGGGTAAAGGTTGAATATCAATGAAATTAAGAAACGCCCCTTCTGTGCCACACTGTTCCTCCACCTCTATTATTTTAGCTTTCCTTATTCCCATTAATCTTTATTCATTAATTTTTCATATTTTTGAGTTTTAAAAGTTTATGTTAATTTATTATTTTATAACTAAAGCCCAATTTGTTTATTGTGAAGTTATAAGATAGCATTCTCTGCCTAAAAATTCCTATGACCAAATTTATTTTTTATACAAACTATTGTTTTAATTACTCAGATGGTATTGATTGTGATTTTCATTACATTCAGTTCTCTAGAAAGCTGATCATGCTCAGGATTCTTAGAAGCTTGTGTAATTTTTCCTTTTCTCCCCCATCATTAAACATAAAACAAAACAAATTCGATCAAACAATTAAGACCGTCCCACAGAATTAAATGCCAGAAAACAACTGAGGAGATGTCTTTAGGTCTGTTACTCTTCCTTCTAAAAGGATGTGAGTAAGACAATACAGACAGATCTCCTTTCCACTTTTAGAGACTCAGGGAATTAAGGAAAAAATTAATTACCATTTGATAGTTATTTCAGTGCTTAGAAAACCTCATGGCTATGGAGGTATTCCAGTTACTTTCAACACCTTTTGATTTTGTCCATATATGATAAACAACAACAGTTGGTAAATATCCCCCAATAGTAATAATGCTTGAAGTCAGCACATCTAAATCTTCTTTATTCTTACTGATTTAAATGTCACTTTTCTTCACAGCAAAATGACACAAGGATTCTCAGTATTGCTCTTTCTCATCCCATTTTGATTCCCACGGGATTGGCATTCACACTATCCATCATTTTCCATACTTTGAATTTCTAGCCTTCCTAACAATCAGACATTTTTTCTCACGGTTCTTACTCTCATTTATGTTCTTCAACTGACTCCTTCTCTATTAAGAATTGAGGCCCAGAATGGATGAGGTATAAGAACAGAATTATCTTCGAGATGCACATGATGAAGAGCACTGACTTCCACACCTTTGAACAAAGTCCTTTACATCTCCTTTTCTGAAAGGCGACATTTACTCTTCACTTTCTTGTGCATAAGTCTTTTCCAAAATTTTATTTTATTGCATGCTGCTGCTGCTAAGTCGCTTCAGTTGTGTCCGACTCTGTGTGACCCCATAGATGGCAGCCCACTAGGCTCCTCTGTCCCCAGGATTCTCCAGGCAAAAATACTGGAGTGGGTTGCCATTTCCTTCTCCAATTTTATTGTATAAGAACACTCAATATGGGATCTACTCTATTAACAAAACTTTAGCTGTGTGATATTGTTAACAGTAGGTACAGTGTTGTACAGCAGATCTCTTGAAATTAATCTTGCTTAACTGAAAATTTGTGCTTATTAATTAGCAATTTCCCCGTTTGCCTAATGGAGAAGGCATATGGCACCCCACTCCAGTACTCTTGCCTGGAAAATCCCATGGACGGAGGAGCCTGGTGGCTGCAGTCCATGGGGTCGCTAAGAGTTGGGCACAACTGAGCGACTTCACTTTCACTTTTCACTTTCATGCATTGGAGAAGGAAATGGCAACACACTCTAGTATTCTTGCCCGGAGAATCCCAGGGACGGGGGAGCCTAGTGGGCTGCAGTCTATGGGGTCGCACAGAGTCGGACACGACTGAAGCAACGCAGCAGCAGCAGCAGCAGTCTGCCTAATGCTTGTTAACCACCATTTCGTTCCTGGATTCTCTGAATTGGACCATTTTAGATGCCTCAAATATAAGGAATCATGCAGTATGTGTCTTCCTGTGACTAGCTTATTTCACAAAGCTTAATGTCCTCAAGGTTCATCCACATCGTCACATTTTAGAGAGTTTCCTTCATGTTTAAGGCTGAATAATATTTAATTGTATGCATATACTACATTTTCTTTATCCATTCAACAGTTGATAGACATTTAGTTTGTTTTCACATCTTGGTTATTGTGAGCAGTGCTTTCCTAAACAGGGGGAGTGCTGTATCTCTTTGAGATCTTGATTTCAATTCTTATGGGTAAATCCGAAAGATGGGATTGCTGGATCATATTGTGGTTCTCTCTTAATTTTTTGAGTAACCTTCATATTATTTTCCATAGTACCTGCACCACTTACATTCCGAACACCAGTGTACAAAGGTTCCAATTCTCCACACTCCCCTCACTTGTTATCCTTTGGGTTTTTGTGTTTGTGTTTTATTATAGTTATTCTGGTAGGTTGGAGGTGATTTCTTTTTGTGTGCTTTGATTTGCGTTTCCCTGATAATTAGAAAATATGTAGCGAATGCCTAGTCTATGCAGACACTTCAGACACTTTACCTAGTGCTGGGGATACAGCAAAAAGCACACTCGATAACTTGCTTCCCCTGACAGGGGATTTGGCATTATTCAAGAGTCATCCTTTGTAGCAATAATTTGGAAGAGAAATCATTCTTAAGCAGCCAGATCTACAGAATTAGCTCTGAATGTATAAGTATGGCTGATATCAATCCAGTTTTAATTCAAATCTAAGATAATTAGCTTGCATTTTCTGCATACTGTTATTTGAGCTAAAATGAAATCATGATATTGAAAGGACCTAATGATCACTGAAAGAGATGGATGGTTTGTGGAGTGTATTTTACATCTTCACATTTCTTGGTGGTTATGTAGTTAATATATTTGCCAAATTTAGAGATTTTTCCCTTCTTCTTAATTTTTCTGGTTTTCTCATATCACTGATTATATTCTGAGTGTAGCCACTCACATTCCAATGGGGCATCATAACATCTGGAAAAACTAACCAGTGTTTTGTTTTTTTTTCATATTCTTCATCTTTTGATAACTTTTCCAACTTTTTAAATTTAAAACCTCTAAAAGATTTCTTCTTAACAGAGTAACTGCAGATGGCTGGTAGTTGAGGATAATTTGCACTGCTGTTTTAAGTAACAGTCAATAAATAATCCAGTATATTTTTATGAGAGATTGATAAGTATAATTACTTATTATTTTATTATAAGTGCCTCCACTAAAAGTAAAGTAGGTCAGATAGACTACATTATAGAAGGTACCCAAAGGTGTTACTCAAGGCTTATCTGGTAGCATTCTAAAGTTATGAATTTCACCATATACCTCTGGGTTTTCATAGAGTTTATGTTCAGCAAATATTTCATCACTCACACCTTAACTCTCTTCCAGACATTTTCATTTGTAAGTTATCCATCCATTTTATTATTGCATGAGGAGCAGATGATATTCCTGAGAAGTACATGAGTCATAATCCTCCTTTCTTATTTGATGGACAAGAAAAAGTATATATACCAGGAGACCTGGGTTCGATCCCTGGGTTGGGAAGATCCCCTGGAGAAAGGAAAGGCTACCCACTCCAGTATTCTGGCCTGGAGAATTCCATGGACTATATAGTCCATGGGGTCACAAAGGGTTGGACACGACTAAGAGACTTTCACACACATACACTAGGTCCATAAAACCAGCAGTCATATTAAAGTCGTAATTATAGTCCATCTAATGTGTCAAGTAACAGGTTATTATCATGATGATGGTTTAAAATTGTGTATTTGGGGAAAAAAAATTACGATTTTTTCTATTATGTTTGAGTCACACGACGTGTAACACTGAATCCTTGTTGCTCTTGTTGCTTTCCTTGAGCACAGCTATGAGGCTGTGCACGGAAGAGTGCAGGGTCCTGGGACACTCCGACCAGTGCTGGATGCCGCCGCTGCCCTCACCCTCCTCGGATTATAGGAGCAACATGTTCATCCCCGGGGAGGAATTCCCAGCGCAGCCCCAGCAGCAGCATCCGCACCAGAGTCTTGAGGATGACGTGCAGCCTGTAGACTCTGGTGAGAAGAAGAAGAGTTTTTCCACGTTTGGGAAGGACTCCCCAAGTGAGGAGGACTCTGGGGACACCAGCACGTCCTCTTTGCTCTCGGAGATGAGCAGCGTGTTCCAGCGCCTCTTGCCCGCTTCTCTGGACACCTATTCTGAGTGCACTGAGATGGACCGGTCCAACTCACTGGAACGCCGGAAGGGACCTTTGCCAGCCAAGACTTTGGGTTACCCACAGGGGGTGGCAGCCTGGGCAGCCAGTACGCATTTTCAAAACCCGACCAACAACTCTGGGCCGCCACTTGGAACTCACTCCAGTGTGCAGCCTTCTTCAAAATGGCTGCCGGCCATGGAGGAGATCCCGGAGAATTATGAAGAGGATGATTTTGACAATGTGCTTAACCACCTCAATGACGGCAAACATGAACTCATGGATGCCAGTGAGCTAGTGGCTGAGATTAACAAACTGCTTCAGGATGTCCGCCAGAGCTAGGAAATGTTGGCAGAGCATTTTTGTTTCCATGTTTATGGAAATAGGAGACAGCAAAAACCCTGAAAGAACTGGCATTGCCAAGTAGTTGCATTTATCATAAATGTGTCTGTGTATATTGAATATTAAATACTGTATTTTCGTATGTACACAATGCAAGTGTGATTATTTTAATCTGTATTTTAAAAATACATTTGTACCTTATATTTATGTGTAATTTAACAGACAAATTTTATTTTTTTACTCCCATGACAAACATGTCTTTCCTAATCATGTAGAAACTAGCCACTGTTTAAATCTGATATAATATTCAACCACAAAGAATAAACGCACTGCTTAGATTAGTTATGTTGGGGAAGAAATTGTTATCCTGTAGGAATAACCCCACTAAAGCATTATTCAATTCTTAGTTCCATTAAGTGATCCAGCTTTTTTCATTACCTTTTTTGAAAAAGTAAGCATCAGTAAACTGTTTATTTTATTATTATTACTGTTTTTACTGCTCTTGCTAGTTCTAATAGTTCAATTCCTACAGTAAAATTGAAACATGAAGTGAAATTTTATTTCAGGACTGGGAAGTATCTTTCACAGACGATGATTTAAAGAAATAGGAGTAGAATCAGTTTTTAACTCCCAGGCTCCTACTATTGCAGGGCGTCACACTGGCCTGTTCTTGAGAATACTTCTAAAGTATTATCATCTACTTACAATCAAGGTAAACAATGAATTTTATTCCATCCTTGTAACATGAGAGGTGTCCCAAGGAAATAGAATCTTGTCCTTTAAATGGATAACAGTGTGTATTTTAATTTAACAGCATAAGGTATTCACGGACAAAGACAATTATGTCAGTGTCCCTCCTAGGGTAGTAATAAATATAACTGATTAATCCTGAAACTCTTCCATTCAAATCTTCCCCTCTTCTCTAACAATACTTGAACATTTTTATATTTTGCAATGTTTTTTGCTATAACTCTTCACTCTTAGCTTTTGTCTCTAGAGCATGATCTCATATTTTTGCTTTTATTTTTAGTATAGGAACATTTATAAAATTACAGTTTTTTACTGCAATTCTGTTTTAGTTGTTGCGTGACAAACGGCAAATTCTTTATTTATTGTGCTGTTATGTCTCTGTGTGGAATGCCTTGGTAAGGGACATTGGTGTTATGACTGTTCTTGTTTATGACCAAGCTTTATTAATGTTATTTCTATGAATACACTATCTTGATTGTACTCTCCAGAAAATTTTACTGTCAATGAAAATAAAAGGAAAATTAAAGTAAAGCTAAAGAACTGTCCATAAATCAGAGTCCTGTTCCTACATATACATTCAAAAGTTTTGCAAGAAGCATACCCTTCATAAGAGCGTATTTCAGTGTTGGGTTTTGAATAGTAGAGTGAGAACATTCAATTGGCTTGGCAAACAAGAAAAACTACAATGGAAAAGGAATGAATTTGAGATCTGTAATGGGAATGAAAGTAGTCTACCATATTTCCAGCTGATTAAAGAATTTAAGTGCATTTGAAGTATAAAGAAAAAAATAATAATCAATAGTAACTGCTTGAACATTTTTCAAATTACTTCTTGGAGCATATTGTGTTACACTGTGTCAGGGAAAAAGTCTATACCCTTACAGTGTTTACAAGAGGTGAAAATTTTATCTCCCTTGGTTTATTAATAGGGAAATGAAAGACTGGAAAAGTTAAATAACCTTAAAATGGCTGAAACTCAGATATTTAAATTCTCAAATGAGTACCACATCATATAGATATGTTATATCTTTCAAAAGGCACATCTTCCTTTGTAGAAAGGATTGCAATTACAAGTGAAATTTCAGTTTATTTTTCAGCAGCTTATACATATAAATGCTAACCACAATGAAATACATTTTGCTTTTCAACTTCATTTCCTTTCAGTACATATTATCATTAAGAAAAAGACTTTTATAATTTCACTGTTCTTAATTTAAAGCATCAACAGTAATTTAAGAAGCAAAGCTGGAAATCAATGTTTGGATGATGTAAAATAAATAAAATGCACTATTGTATTAAATAGAAGACCTTTGTCTATTGTCTATACAGTGAGCATTTCATCTCAAATTCCTAGCTTCTCCAGTCTCCCTCACTTCTTATTACTTCCCATGCCACAGGTTAAGGATATTAGTGCAAGATTTTCACTTTTCACAGATAATTTCTCAGTGAAGGCTGGAGTATCTGTTCCATCATAGCAACTTAACTCATCAGATTTATATTTCCTCTCTTTTGATATCTTGCCCTTCCTCTATTTGAAACAACTAAAAAGCACTTAAGGAGCTTCCTTACTGGATTTCACCTTACTTGATTCCTTTAAATGTTGACTTTACTCGATTCCTCTCAATGTTCTTCAATCGTAATCATCCATCAAGACAATTTTCTTCCAAAAGTGTAATTTGACAGCGAATCTGTTCCTTTTTAAACGCTTATTTATAGGGTGATTAGACAAATCTTCCTTTTAAATGCTTGTTTATAGGGTGATTAACAAATCTTTCTTTTAATAAAATGTCTATTTATAGGGTGGATTAGTATTGACTTTCATCAAATTCTTACAAGTTCTTAAAACGGTTATTCATTTATCATTTCTTTCTTTCTTGGTACTTAGCAGATGGGGCTTATAACTGTGTTAATCATTTAAATTCTTGTTCATTCCATCACACTTATATCAAATTTGCCACCTACCAATAGATAACAATTAAGGTAAAAGATGAGTAAGTTATACCATCTTTGGAGTCACCAAAGAAGTGTGATTTATGAAAATCAGCTTAGCTTCTTTGTTTCATCCATTTGATACCAGCTAAGGTCAGAAAATATTCAAAACTGAGTTTGAATTACTGACACATTAAAATTCAGGGGAAAGTGTCTATGTGAAATTTAGTTCTGTGGATGAAAAATGGATTGCCTGACATAGCAACTTGCAATCCTGCAGGAGCTCACAGAACTGATCCAAAACAATTCAGTCAATTTGCCAAATTACTGAAAAGTTTTGATGTTTCTGTTCCAATTCAATATATCTTGATAACATATCATCACAGTATTGAAGATTAAGGATACACTGAATAGGCAATAAATATCACTATGTAAAATTAAAGCCAAACCATGTGAAAGTGGCAAAACTAATACAATTATGTAAAGTTTAAAAAAAAAAAAAAAGATTTGTGTTGAATATTTAAAGGGAAAAAACAGTGCAAGAACTTTTCTTTTAAAAATGCCTGTATATTGACTTCCTTCATTGCAAGTTAAATTCATAAAACAAAGCTATCTTATATTTCTAAGCTCTCTTATATATTGTGAAAGTGTAAGGTGCCAAACTGATTGTGATCATTTTTAATATGGTAAGTGAAGTGTTTGTAGCTCAGTCATGCACTGGAGAAGGAAATGGCAACCCACTCCAGTGTTCTTGCCTGGAGAATCCCAGGGACAACAGAGCCTGGTGGGCTGGCGTCTATGGGGTCACACAGAGTAGGACACGACTGAAGCGACTTAGCAGCAGCAGCAGCAGCATGTCTCTTTAAGATCCCATGTACTGTAGCCTGCCAGGCTCCTTTGTCCATGGGATTCTCCAGGCAAGAATGCTGGAGTTGGGTGCCATTTCCTTCTCCAGGGGATCTTCCTAACCCAGGGATCAAACCTAGGTCTCCTGCATAGGCAGGAAGATTCTTTACCATTGAGCCACCAGGGAAGTCCCTTTAATATATTAGGATGTCTCTAACATGTGAATGTTGGAAATAATCCTATGTGGCTACATAACATTTTAGTAAATTAGGACCACTGAAGAGTCACGTCACTCTGTTTAGTTTCTAGAACAAGCAGTGAGTTACTTTTTGGAAATAATTGAATGATACCTAAAGTATTACATTGCAATTGAAAAAAAAAAATGCCCAATTGTGGTTTCATTCTTCATTTGTGTAACTGTAGTCATACAGTCAAGTAGATATATTTGTATACAGAAATAATAAGACCTTTAATATAATGTAAACCAAAAAATAATTAACAGGTAGGCACCATACAATAGATCTGAAAGTGATAGTCTATACTTCTCATTAATTTGTATTTTTATTATAAGATAGCTTATACAAGTTGTGGAACTGTTAAAATAATTTTACGGGGCGCTGACATTGCAAAAATTGCCACCAAAATTTACATACTTCCTGACTTTTAAAACCGCAAAACACATTCTACCCTGGCACTTTAAAATAATAGTTTTCTATTTCCTTTTATGACTTCTGCAAGTTGCTCCTTATTCTTGTTTGCTTTTTCAGATTTTATCTCTTCAATTTATTTATTTTATGCTTCTCCTCCTTGATAATTTATCCTACTGTCCACATTTTATAGCAATCTTCTCCAAATTTTTGCATGCATATAGTTCTTTATATAACCACCCAGATTTTATCAATTTTTTTATGTCTTTCTTTGTTATTGATATAATAGGGATCATATTTTTGAGGTATGAAGCTAATACCTTTTCATTCTCAATAAACCTTGCTCCTCTGATTCACTAGTTTAATAGCTGGGTAAATTCATATGATTAACAAAGGGGTCATTTTATTTGCTCTATGTTTTAAATTAAAACTTTTTGAGTGCTTACAGACAAACTAGTGTAGAAAACTTTACTTTCACTGAGGGAGGAAATATTTTATTCCTAAATGTGAAATGTTTCTCTTTAGGTACTGAGGGTTAGGCTGGGAAAGGTAAGCTTGGAGTTTTACTAAGTTAAGTGCAAGAAAATGAATATTAAGTAAGAAAGGGCCATAACCATCGTAAAGGAAGATAACTTAAGCAATTGTTGAGAGCATAAAGCCCTAGAGGTGAATACAGTGAGAAGGATAAAATAGCAGATGTTTGTGTCTTTATTCCCAACTCCAGTGATCTTCAGAAAAAGCTGTACAACAAAGCAGTACCTTTGGGTCCTGTTTGGGGAAGGTATTTTCCCTTTCCCTGACCTGCCCTGTGCAGGAGTGCAGACTTAGAAGGAAGAGGTGCAGGTGTGCCTCTGGGCATCATTTCTCCTCCTCACTGCCTCTGGGTGAACTATAGGAGATTCAGACTTTCTTTCTTATCCAGAATGGGGGAGAAGCTGATGTTATAAATTGTATTTACCTCTCAAAGTACTTTTATCTAAATGAAGGAAACTATTCTAAAATCCTCAGGTGCATTCTTGTTTTATTAAATGGTACATTCTGCAGTTGAAAATAGCTAACCACAAAATATTCTAGGCAGAAAAAGCACAGATTTTCTCTTTGGAAGAAGACCTTTGTGTTAGGTTCCAAATCATCTATACAACTTGCAGTAAATCCTATTCAATCCAAAAGTTGCATTAAGAATGTTTCAAAAATTCTCACCAGAAAAATATTTTCCAGTCTCTGCCTTGGGATCTGTATCTTTTCTGCAAACCTATGCCTGGTGGCTGTCAGTGTGGATTTTGTGAACTTCTGCTAGAGATTTTAGTAACTGCCAAAAATGTAGACTGCCAAATATATGACAAGGCTACATGGCAATGAACAAAGTACCAAAAATCTACAAAGTCCCAATAACTACACTTGACTCATTTCCTCACATTTCTCATTTCCTCATTTTCTCTCTTCTCTTTCTTCTCACTTTCTCCTTGTGTGGCATCTGAGTATACAGGCAGTATGTAAACCATTCTTTAATTCAACAAATGTTTATTGTGCACTTCAATCAGATACTGATCCAGGTGTTTGTTGAACAAAACAGACAACAAAGATGTGAAAATCACTATACACCTATTAGAGTGGCCAAAATCTGGAACACTGACAATACCAAATGTTGACACAGATGTGGAGCTACAGAAATTCCCATGCATTGCTGATGAGAATGCAAAGTGGCACTTTACAAGAGAATATGGAGTTTCTTACAAAACTAAACATACTCTTAACCACAGTGTGTTCGTCACTCAGTTGTCCCCAACTCTTATGTGACCCCATGGACTGTAGCCCACAAGGCTCCTGTGTCCATGGAATTCTCCAGGAAATACTAGAGAGTGTAGCTATTCCCTTCTCCAGGATATCTTTCTGACCTAGGGACCAAACCTAGGTCTCCTGAACTGCAGGCAGATTCTTACTGTCTGAGCCAACAGGGAAGACCAGCCACCAGGGAAGCCCATGATCTAGCAATTGTGCTCCTTGGTATTTACTCAGAGAAGCTGAAAACTTACGTCCACACAAAAGCCTACACCCAGATGTTTATGGATGTTTTTCATAATTGCCAAAACTTAGAAGCAACCAAAATGCCCCTCAGTATGTGAACAGAAAAATAAACTATGGTGCATCCAGGAAATGGAATATTATTCAGAGCTAGAAAGAAATGAGCTACCAAGTCATGCAAAGACGTGGAGGAACCTTAAATGTGTATTAAGTGAAAGAAGACAATCTGAAAAGGCCACATACTGCATGACACCTAACTATATGACACTATGAAAAAGACAAATATATGAAGACAGTGAAAAGTCAGTGGTTGCCAGAGGTCTAGTAGCAGAAATGAATAAGCAGAGCACAGAGAATTTTTAGGCAGTAAAAATACTCTGTATAATACTACAAATATGGATATATATCATTATACATTTTTCCAAACCCACAGAATGTACAATACCAAGAGTGATGCATAATGTAAACCTTGGACTTTGGGTGATTATAGTATGCCAGTGTAGGTTCATCAATTGTTAAAGATGTACCATCTGAGGGATGGTGTTAATGGGGGAGTTTCTGCATGTGTGGGTTCACAGGGTGTACAGAAAATCTCTGTGCCTTTCTCTAAGTTGTGCTATTGACCAGAAAGTGGTCTAAACTAACAAAGTATAAAAGAGGGAGAGAGAGGGGGGTAAATGGCAAAGCCAGCAGAGAGAAAGCCCCAGACTCTAACTGTCATGACAGAACAGACCATACACAACACCAGAGCAGACAGACACTTCATATCAGGTGTAATTTTCAACAGGACAGAGAACTGAATAGAGGCCCTGCTTTGTTAACCAACACACCTCCAGCCCCCAAACAGCAGCTGGCCTCTGATATATTCTCAACAAATACTTGTAGAATGCAAGGATGACTGTATGCTTCTCCTTGAACCTGAATGCTAGTCAGAGAGAAGGACTGAAAAAATATTACTACCATTAAATATTCAGTTATGACCCAAGCATACTAAGATATGTTCAGCATGACCCAAAAAACTAAGATAGTGGTAATAAAATAAAATTCAGTGTTTTCCCCTAACAGCATGAATTGGAAATCAAGAAAAACTGAGACCAAATATAATTGTTTAGGTCTCTTTTTTCACTTTTTTAAAGGAACATTTAGGTATTTTGGAATATTTTGTCCTTATACTTGGGCATTTGTGTCTGGACTGGATGTTGCAGTCTATATCTCAAAGCTGATGCTCCAAAGCCCCTCTTATCTGGCAACATGCTTTCAATAAGTCACATGATCAGTGAAAAATCCGGTTTCCACACTTATACTACAATGTTAATAAATACAATAGTAATAGCACAATTGCCTCAAGTGAAGAAAATAATAAAACCTTTAAATTAGAAGAGGAAAACACAGAGAATTTATAATACGAACCATCTGTTTTCTTGTGTCAGTTTTCTATAGAAGAGCTCATTAGTTTTGGTGCAGAGAGGGGGGATTAAATAATGGATGGAATGGGGAGGGAGGAGGGAGGAGGGTTCAGGATGGGGAACACATGTATACCTGTGGCAGATTCATTTTGATATTTGGCAAAACTAATACATTTATGTAAAGTTTAAAAATAAAATAAAATTTTTTAAAAAATTAAAAAATAAAAAAATAAAAAAAATAAATAATGTTTCTTTGCCATCTGAGATTTCACTAGGTGGCTTGAAAGAAAAAAATAATAATTTTATATAAAGAAAAGAAACTATGGTTCATAACACTATCAGTGGAGAGGGCTAACAGTTGCAAAATACAAACTCAAAATGAGTAAGTTCTCAAATGTAGTGAGTTTCTTCTCACTTAATACAATCTAAAGTGAAGGTCATTTGAAGACCAGCATCATGAGGACTCTACTATCATTAACCCATCATTTCCAAGTTTACCTTGAGAGGGAGCTCCTTTCCAGACAGACAGGGGAAATGGTCATGGAGTAATACAACTAGGAGATCAGCAGAAACCAAGCCTGGAACTGTCCTAATTGTGCGCTGGTAGCGCACGAGCTAGAAACAGTCACGTGACCACAAAGGGAGGCTATGAAATGCTGCCTGCTGTATTCTGTCAGCAGCACAGGCTCTACCATGCAACCTTCAGGAGTGCCTGCACTCTCTCAATGTCACGAGTCATCCACATAATTTCTACAGTCATTTTCAGTTCACTATTGGAATTATCACATTAGAATCTCAGTGACTTGACACAAAAAGTGTGTATTTTTGTTTTAAACCCTTTTTTGTGTTTCCAGAGACCGGTATAATCTTTGACATGTCAAAAGTACTCAATCTACGAACAATTAAAATTAAGAAAAAAAATTTTTTAATGTTAAAAAAAAACATTTAAATCCTTCACAGTAATCTTTTGTGGCTGGTAAGATTGGCAGAGGACACAGTGGTGATGGGAAGACTGGTAGATACTGCTATCAGAATCAACCCATTTTATAAAATAAATATGACTATTTTTCCCAAATCCTGATAGATATCAAGAAAGTGCTTTCTAGGGTAGGGAGAGATGAGGGTGGAGACTGCATGCAAAGCAGAGAGAGAGAATCCTTTATGGTAAAGAAATGTTCTTTATCTGGATTGGGGGTGGTCCATTACAATTGTCAAAATTCACCAAACTTACACTTAATATCACCGAACTACACTTAACATCTGTGCATTTTAATATTTGTAAATTATATCTCAATAAAATGAGAAAAATCACAATTCAATGATGCTGAAAAGCAAAAACGGAGAAGAATATGAAGACTTCTCACTGAATCAAATCAAATCTTCTCTAATTCAACAGGAAGTTAGTTCAGAGAAAGTCCTCAGCAGGATATTCTAGACCATATAGCATTAGGAGTAACTCAGTTCTATGACCTAGCTACTTGTCTTCCTGTTACAACTTTAGGTTTCTTAGAGAAGATAACAGCTAATGATATCTAATCATTTTCATTTTACACCATCGGGTGTGACAAGAGAAGCAGTGAAGAAACCACCATGAATGCTGAAGACCAAATTTCAGTTAATGAGCTTTCCATACATAGGGAAAATAACTTATGATTTTATTTAGTTTTAACAGAAACACAAATTGTGACATAGGAGAGCAATCTGTGTGCATTGTCAAGATAACAACATTATGTGAGAGTAAATATATACCCTCTCCCCTTGCAAATATATTGTGATTGTACTTATATTGGGCTGTACCCCCACCATGCTTGCCCAGCTTTAAGACCAAAGAATAGTTTAATGGATGGGGGAGCTTAAGCATTTGAAGCAAGGTCCTGAAACTCAGGATGTACAGAGAGCAAAAGAATGGCCATCTTAGGTGGCCTGATCATACACTTCACATCTACACACCCTGCTGCTGCTGCTAAGTCACTTCAGTCGTGTTCGACTCTGTGTGACCCCATAGATGGCAGCCCACCAGGCTCCCCCGTCCCTGGGATTCTCCAGGCAAGAACACTGGAGTGGGTTGCCATTTCCTCTCCAATGCAGGAAAGTGAAAAGTGAAAGTGAAGTGCTCAGTTGTGTCCAACTCTTCGCGACCCCATGGACTGCAGCCCACCAGGCTCCTCCATCCATGGGATTCTCCAGGCAAGAGTACTGGAGTGGGTGCCAGTGCCTTCTCTGACTACACACCCTGTAAGACCCTTATAATCTTGGTCTGCACCTTTTCAGCAATATTCCTGGGCTGAGGTATGTAGAGGGGCACTGCAATCAGACACCACAAATACAATACAGCCAGTAGCAGCCAAAGAGTATCAAGAGAAAGACATCAAGTATGTCATCTATCAGGATGAGGGCAAATTTTGAAGCCAAGTGTTTACCAGGTCAGTGGAGACAGTCAATGATGGTAGCATTTTATCCAATTATGTAAGGAAGGTAAGGCCACCTCTGTTTTTTACAAACCCAGAGCCACCTTCACAGGAAGGAAACATTCTGTTGGCCTAGCCAGGAATCAGAAGTCACAAGTACAGGTCTCTGCTGCTGCTGCTAAGTCACGTCAGTCATGTCCTACTCTGTGTGACCCCATAGACAGCAGCCCACTAGGCTTCCATCCCTGGGATTCTCCAGGCAAGAACACTGGAGTGGGTTGCCATTTCCTTCTCCAGTGCATGAAAGTGAAAAGTGAAAGTGAAGTTGTTCAGTCGTGTCTGACTCTTTGTGACCCCATGGACTGTAGCTTACCAGGCTCCTCAGTCCATAGGATTTCCCAGGCAAGAGTACTGGAGTGGGGTGTCATTGCCTTCTCTGACAGGTCTTTACCCTATGCTGTATTGAGTGCCATTAGGGGTGTACCCATTAGGTCTCTCCAAACAAGAAACAATTAACTCACTACTTGGATTTGTGTGTCCAGAAGTCACCCTATTCCACTCAACACAGCATAGTTCAGGGGTATTCATGAGCAGTCAGTTGTATAGTAATGTGTACTGATGAGGGTCCATCTGATGTACTGTCGTGTGCAAGTGGAAGATGGTGAGAATCTTCTCATGGTCAGCTGTTCCCACGTAGTCACATTAGCCAGGCTGACTTTTCATGGACATCCAGAGGAGGATAACAACAGTATCTCACTGTAGACCCAGCAATTAGACTCATTTTGCAGTGAGGCCATGGTTGCTTCCCAGTCCTCAAACAGATTTCCTCCACTCAGGCTAAGGATAAAGTGCAAGACGTCTAACAACAACGCAGAGGAGATGATGGCAATCAGTAAAATACTAGCAGTAACCACATTCTGAGATAATACCATACCCATCTGTGGGTTTTGTCCTGGTCTACAAAAGAGCTCAGAAAACTCAAGGTTTTAGTAAGATAGGAATGTGTCTGAAATTACATCCATAATGACCACCTAGTTTTAATCTTGAATGTCTGAACCACAGCTACTCCATTTTGACTTTCAAATGTATTCCCCTCCTCAATGGCCAAAGTAGATGTACAAGGCATGTTTGAATGTACAAGGCACATTACAGGCCACTCTGCTCAGTAAAGTTTAAGTTAAACCATATATAAACCAGAATGACTTCCCCATACCTCCATATGTGAAGATTTTTCCATCATTTCCCCTTTTGATTGCAAATCTTTCAAAACACCAAAGTATACATCCCTTGAAACCAGGTCACCCTGCCCTGTGTCTAGATCATGTCCCTTGATTCTATGCCTCCTTTGTATTAATATTTGGCTAGTTATCTACACTGGGGGAACACTGATCGGAGGAAGCACAGAGGAATGTTAATGAGAAAAACATTACAGGCTATACATTTTATCACTTTTAATAATATAAGTTATCACATTTTATCATATCAAACTGTTACACAAACATTGTACATGTGTCCTTTCAGTGGCAGAGTTAAAGCAAGCAGTGATATATCATGAGTAATTATACTCTGCGACAACCTCACAAGATAATTTTCTTTCCATCCTGAACATCGGGGAAAAAGTATGGCTAACACAAAAACATTCATAAATACAATTAGCAGAACAAATTCTGCTAATTCTCAGTTAGCAGAACTAGAATTTAATATCCACTGAATCAACTATTTTTCTCTTTAAACTTACCCTCATCTTCCCCAAACAAAGCCAAATCAAAACAATTTGAAAAATAAGTTATTTTTGTTTGTAAAATACTCTGGTTAATTAACCGCATAGTATCCTCCAAACTGGCAGTGGTGCAACCTCAGACTAAATTCCTCTCGAGGACAGGAATGCCATGCCAAAGGCCTGCCATCAGGCTTCACCTCAGTGGATTTCTTTCTTCTAGAGGTCCCCAAAATACTGAAACTGCTGCACTTGCCAGGAGATACCCTTTCCCATTCACCTCATAAGACTGCTCAGAACTCAGAGTCTCCAATTCTGGAAGGACCAGGCAAGAGAAAAGAAAAATGTTTCAATTCTACCCACAGGTGTAGAATTGCCAAATTGCTGTACCTCATAACTAACTAGAGGGGAAGGGCTTCCATATATCTTGAAAACACAGATCAAAATTGGTAATAATCTAGACCAAAACCATAAAAATTATACCATATTCATCAGTTCACTCAATAACCAATCCTTTGTTAACTTATTGTACACTCATCAGGTTTCCCCTTACGTGTCTTTAATGTCTTATCCAGTTCAACAGTAGAATATGAAATTAATCAGGAACCTGTACTTATCAAAAACCCTTTCTATGGCTATTCTTAAAGATGAAGGACTTTTCCAAAAGCATCAGAGTACAACAATAACTGGCTATAAATAACAAATGACTTTAAAAGCCACATTTAAACACCTGGTTACAAGGTAATCAATAAAGAAATGATGACAATAACTAGAACTATGGTCAGTTTTCATCTTAACCATTCAAAACCTTAATCTATGGCAAAAACCAAGAAGCAAGTGATTGTGAACTCTTTGTCATATCAGAATTTCCAGTTTGGAAAACTTATGCTTTAGCCTTCCTCTCCTAAAAAGGCAAAGTTAGGTAAACTCAGACCCACCCAGCAATTAATGTTCCAATATTTTATCCTACTTGGAATTGTTGGGGAAGTGTTTAATTTCCTTGGTTCTGTCTTGTCACAAGAAAAATCTGAAGCCTCAGACCAGCATTACAGCCCTCGGACAACCAGTGTTACGGCTCTCGGATGGACCAGTGTTATTGCTCTGTGTTACAGCTCAGTTTTATTTAGAAAATAGCAGGGAAATACATCCTTGAGGCGTGAGGGCATGCCAACCCAAAAGACGTGAAGAGAAGAGAGAGAGAAGAGAGACCCCCAGCCCTTTAGCTCCTCTTTTTATGTTTTTTTCCCCTCCCCCTGGGTCTGCCCTATGTAAATTGGGCTGGTCCAGAGTACTGTTTGTTTTATCTGAAGTCCTCACTCTGGTCCTCAGACCCTCCTTTGTTCTATTTTTGTGGGCTTTTTCCTTCCTTGTGTTTTAGCCACCACCATTCTGGACTCCTTTTTCCTATGCTAACTACCTAACATTCCCCCTACATGTTTCTGGTGGTCCCTGAGTGTCCTACTCCCTTATTGGGAAGAGATATACTCACTAAATTGGGGGCCACCCTTGTGATGGGAAGCTTTTCAGCCCCTAGAGCCCTACAGTTTCTGGTTACTACTGAAGGACCCATTACACCCTCTCCAATAGAGAGGGACCAAAAACTCTGGGAGGACAAAATTAACCACCAGGTGTGGGACCAGGGGACTCCTGGACAAGCCCACCAAGCTGAACAATTGTCATTGTCTTCTGAGATCCCACTTGGTTTCTCAACGGGAAACAATATCCCCTCAGAAGAGAGGCTCCGGGGGACTACCGCCTTTAATAAATAAATTCCTTGCTTGGGGGCTATTGGTCCCCACCAATTCACCCTGTAACACCTAGATCCTTTCAGTAGAGAAAAAGGATGGAATCTGACGAATGTTTCAAGATCTCCAGGTCTTAAATGAAGCTGTAGTCCCCATCCTTCCCACAGTACCCAATCCCTATGTAATCCTGGGAGAAATCCCACCCAGTGCCAAGTGGTTTACAGTCTTAGATCTCAAAGATGCTTTTTTTTTTTTTTTTGCATACCAGTGGCTAAAGAATCCCAATATCTTTTTGCCTTTGAGTGGGAGGCTCCAGGAGAAAAACACCAACAGATGACTTGGACAGTATTACCTCAGGGGTTCAGAGATAGCCCCCACCTGTTTGGATAGGCCCTTAGCTGGGATCTCCTAGATCTGGACCTGGGACCCAATGGAAAAATATTACAATACACAGATGACCTACTAATCTGCTCTCCAGATGAGAAAAATGCCCAACAATATGCAATTCAGGTTCTAAACTTTTTTGCAGAGAGGGGATATAAAGTCTCCCATGCTAAGACACAGATGGTCAAGACAAAGGTCACTTACCTGGGAGTTCAGATTACACACGGGGCTAGGAGGCTGTCCTCTGATCATGTACAAGGAATCCTCCAGTTGCCCTCCCCCATGACTCTAAAACAATTGTGAGATTTCCTGGGGCTAACCCAGTTTTGTAGAATCTAGATAACCAAGTATGGTCTAATTGCCCATCTTAAGGGGACAGGATGATTCAATCCCACTGATGTGGGGAACTCCTCAAAAGAAGGCAGAGGCTACACTAAAACAAGGCTTAACTCAGGCATCTGCCTTGAGATTGCCAGACCCAGAAAAAGCATTCCAACTTTATGTCCACGAAAGAGAGGGAATAGCCATGGGAGTGTTATCTCATAAGTTGGGATCTGAGCCCCAGCCCATAGCTTACTTATCCAAGAGGCTCAACCCAACTGCCCAAGGCTGGCCCCACTGCCTTCGAAATCTTGCAACTATTGCAATCCTGATAGAGGATGCTTTAAAACTCTCCTTTGGGGACAAACTAACTATTTTTACCAGCCACCAAGTGAAAAACCTCCTAAATGGGAGAAGCTATTATGGATGTCTGATCAAAGAATCCTCAGATATCAAGTAGTGCTGATGGAAAATTCAGGCCTCACTATATTCCTTTGTGAGGTTTTAACCCAGCCACCCTCCTGCCTACCCCCGAGGGCTTTCTCCCCTTTCACTCTTGCCTTGGACCACTGGGCAAAACCCCAAGAGGGATTGTTGGCAGATCCTCTGACCAATCCTGGGGAAATCTGGTACACTGATGGAAGCAGCTTTATCTTTCATGGAAACAGAAGAGCTGGATATGCATTAGTCCCCAATTTTGAGACCATAGAGGCTAAACCTCTGCCACCAGGTCAACAAGCTACGACATGTGATGTCAGTTCAATAAGGATATATAAAACTACAGCCGACCACAGAAAATATCACTCATCCTTAGATGGACACCACTATAAGGACTCTGAGGCCTGAGACTAGCAAGAGGGGAGGCCCAATGCCCCTCATAGCCCCAGGTCAGTAGGAAGTAGCCATAGAGACCTCGAAGCCCTTATTCCCAAAGAATTACCATCATCTCTTTGACTGGGGAATGTTAGGGAGTTAGAATAGGGAAAAGGAGTCCAGAATGGTGGTGGCAAAAAGACAAGGAAGGGAAAAGCCCATGAAAATAGAACAAAGTAAGGTCCGAAGACCGGATTGAGGACCTCAGGTAGAACAAATACTCCTGGCTAGCCCAATTTACATAGGGCAGGCCCATGGGGGAGGAAAAAACATATAAAAAGAGGAACCAAAGAGCCAGGTCTCTCTCTCTCTCCCACAGGCAGGCGCGCTCATTCTCTCTCTCTCTCTCTATTCTTTGCGTCTTTGGGTCGGCATGCCCTCACGCCTCGAGGATGTATTTTCCTGCTATTTTCTAAATAAAACTGAGCTGTAACACAGAGCTGCAACACTGATCTGCCTAAGAGCTATAACACGGTCTGTTTGAGACCCGAGAGCTATAACATGGTCTGTCCAAGAGCTGCGACGCGCTGAGGGCTTTAATGTCCGTTGCTTCAAATTTTTGTTGAGATGAAACAGAACCAAGGAGATTACACTTGCCTGACACAACTAAACCTTGATCCCCAATCTGCAAGCTTGACATACTCAGGTGGCAGGACAGGTCCAAGGACCTGTCAAAAGACAGAGGTGTGGGTGGTTCCCCAATGGTTGGGATGATCCTCTCAACTCATTAGCATATGAATTCACCTATCTGGGGAAAAAAAAAAAAAACTAGCCACATCACATTCTATGGCCCAGGCACTTGCCCTTTGCAATGGCCCACACCCTGCAGAGTGTGCTTCTCTATATCAGAACAAATCCACCTCTTTCCTATAGCTGTGTCTCTAACTGAATTTTTGCAATGAGACATGACAGCCTGAGCTTCATTAGGTCCTGAAGCCAGGCACCATGGGTTTTGGCTGGGCTCAAGTCCTGGGAGAGAGAGCTGAAGGACAGGAGGAAAAAGCAGTGAGAAAAACGTGCCAAGGAATCCCCTTCATAAACTGCTGGAAAATCTGCTAAATGCCTGACCTGTGCTAACAGTTTTCATTGGCCTGATCCTTGGCCTGATTCTTTTTCCTATACTAACTACCTAACAGAATGACCCAAATAATCAACGATTCTCTTCATTTAACTTAGTTTAGTTTCAAGCTACCAAAATCTGGAGAGATTATTTTAGATAGACATACCCCAAATTATTCCTACAGAGTTTTTAAGTCTTTTCTTTTTTTCCCTTTCACTTTTAGAGACACAAACGATTAAAGTTCCTGAAAGCCCAGGTTCATTTACATCTCAAAGGCACAGGAAGAGAAATACCAATTCCTTCCTTAAAGCTGACTTCCTCTACAGGCATATGCAAAATCCAGTCTTAGATTGTCAAAAGAGGACATCTTCAGGGATTCTTTTTCAGTTTTTAAATTGCCAGTTCAGCTTAAACAAATAACAGTAATAGACATTCACTCACATTCAGCTTCTGTGGCCTTTCTTGATATAAAAAGCAAAGGCCAGCCCACAGCTGAGGCCACTTCTTTTTTCTCCATGTAATGGCAGCTAATATCTCTGCAAAAGCCTTAGGGATGTCTATGAGTTCTCTGTACTCCTGAAGCCCCCATTTATCAAGACAGGCACCACAGGGCCCCACATGGTGGATGGGACCCTGGAGCTTCCCCTGCAATCCACCATCTTCATGAATGGCCACCCCAGGATTATCCCCACAACTTTCAGGCCCCACATGCTAGTGGACATCCCCCACAACCATCCATTTCCAATCCTTATTTTCTGACACCATGGGTCTCAAAAGAGTTTCTTCTATCTCCCAGCTGCTCCGCCAATTGTTGGGCTGCACTGCAGAGCCCTCCAAGCCCTATATTTCCCCATCCTCAAGACCAGAGAAACAGCCCAGAGCTGGTGACAGAGACATCAATGGTCTAATGGACGGGAGGGCTTACGTGTTTGAGCAAGGTCCTGGACTGACACCGCAGAGTGTGCTGCAGTCAGCAGGCAGGACATGGCAGCAGTCTTCACTCTGGAGAGAGAGGAAGGTTACCAGTTAGAGGGAGAATTGACATCAGGTTGGCTCATCAGTTACCAGGGGAACTAGCAGAGGAGCACATCCCTCACTCCCCATCTAGTAAGCTATCAGGTTCAGTTCAGTTCAGTCGCTCACTCCTGTCTGATTCTTTGCAACTCCATGGACTTCTGCATACCAGGCTTCCTTGTCCATCACCAACTCCCAGAGCTTGCTCAAACTCATGTCCATTGAGTTGGTGATGCCATCCAACCATCTCATCGTCTGTTGTCCCCTTCTCCTCCTGTCTTCAATCTTTTCCAGCATTAGGGTCTTTTCCAAGGAGTCAGTTCTTCACATCAGGTGGCCAAAATATTGGAGTTTCAGCTTCAGCATCAGTCCTTGCAAAGAATATTCAGGGCTAATTTCCTTTAGATGGACTGGTTTCATCTAGTTGCAGTCCAAGGAACCCTCACCAGGCATCTCCAACAACACAGTTCAAAAGTATCAATTCATCAGCACTTAGCTTTCTTTATAGTGCAACTCTTACATCCATACATGACTACTGGAAAAATCATAGCTTTGACTAGACAGAACTTTGTCGGTCTATCATCTAGTAAGCTATCAGGTGGAGATGTTCTAATCTAATGGAAAAAACACTGGCTGGGGCCAGAGCATGTATGTAAGAAAGTCAGTCCTGTGATTAGGTTGAAGCAGGTGCTGGTCAAAAGATATACAGAGAGCAAGAGAACAGCCCTCTTGGGTGGCCTGAACATACAGCCTATATGTGTGTATGTGTGTGTGTGTGTAGTGAAAGTCACTCAGTCACGTCCGACTCTTTGTGACCTCATGGACTATACAGTCCATGGAATTCTCTAGGCCAAAATCCTGGACTGGGTAGCCTTTCCCCTGGAGAAGGATCTTCCCAACCCAGGGATTGAACCCAGGTCACCCTCTTTGTGGGTGGATTTTTACCAGCTAAGCCACAAGGGAAGCCCTAGAATACTAGAGTGAGTAGCCTATCCCTTCTGCAGCAGATCTTCCCAACCCAGGAATCCACTGGGGGGTCTCCTGCATTGCAGGTGGATTCTTTACCAACTGAGCTATCAGGGAAGCCTGTGTGTGTAGTGTAACATACATCGTGTATGTAACAGAATTCTCACTAAATTTTCTGAGAGTCCTTCTAGAATATGTCACATCAGCTATAGGAGAAATCTGAGAGTAACCCAAAGCTATCACATGAAGAGTCTGAGTAGCAATAAGACTGTTGCTCTAAAATTATAAACAAACAGGCAGAAAAATCTATCTAAATGAAAATATTCATAATCAAAAGTACATACTAATTGTTCCTAGTACTGATGATGACATGTCAGTTTAGAACTTACACCAAGCCTTAGGTATCCAAACTGCCCAAAGAGTATTAGGCAGTGCACATGAAATTAACAATATGCTATTCACAACTGGGAAGAGTTTGCAAAAACTTTCTCATTGAGTGAGTCACTGTTGAAGGTTTGTGATTCACATTGTTATCTCTTTTATGAAAACCAGCAAATAAAGAAATAGCCAAGAAAACAAAAGCATAATCTCCTCCGCCATATCCCTCATTTTTATTATAATGCTTTCATTTTGATAAAAGCAAAGACAGGCCAGATATTAATGTCCCAGATGAAGAAACACACAAAGCAAGTGCTTTACAGACTATCTGAGGATGCCTTCCAAAAGCTGAGAAAAGAAGAGACTGGAAAGGCATAGGAGAAAAGGAAAGATATACCCATTTGAATGCAGAGTTCCAAAGATAAGCAAGGAGAGATAAGAAAGCCTTCCTCAGCAATAAGTGCAAAGAAATAGAGGAAAACAACAGAATGGGAAAGACTAGAGATCTCTTCAAGAAAATTAGAGATACCAAGGGAACATTTCATGCAAAGATGGTCTTGATAAAGAATAGAAATGGTAAGGACCTAACAGAAGCAGAAGATATTAAGAAGAGGTGGCAAGAATACACAGAACTGTACAAAAAAGATTTTCATGACCCAGATAATCACGATGGTGTGATCACTGACCTAGAGCCAGATATCCTGGAATGTGAAGTCAAGTGGGCCTTAGGAAGCATCACTATGAAGAAAGCTAGTGGAGGTGATGGAATTCCAGTTGAACTATTCCAAATCCTGAAAGACGATGCTGTGAAAGTGCTGCACTCAATATGCCAGCAAATTTGGAAAACTCAGCAGTGGCCACAGGACTGGAAAAGGTCAGTTTTCATTCCAACCCCAAAGAAAGGCAATGCCAAAGAATGCTCAAACTACCACACAATTGCACTCATCTCACATGCTAGTAAAGTAATGCTCAAAATTCTCCAAGCCAGGCTTCAGCAATATGTGAACTGTGAACTTCTGGATGTTCAAGCTGGTTTTAGAAAAGGCAGAGGAACCAGAGATCAAATTGCCAACATCCGCTGGATCATTGAAAAAGCAAGAGAGTTCCAGAAAAACATCTATTTATTGATGTTTTGATGTTATTGATAGATAAAAACATCTAACTACTGCTTTATTGACTATGCCAATGCCTTTGACTGTGTGGATCACAATAATCTGTGGAAAATTCTGAAAGAGATCGGAATACCAGACCACTGACCTGCGTCTTGAGAAACCTATATGCAAGTCAGGAAGCAACCGTTAGAACTGGACATGGAACAACAGACTGGTTCCAAATAGGAAAAGGAGTTCGTCAAGGCTGTATATTGTCACCCTACTTATTTAACTTATATGAAGAGTACATCATGAGAAATGCTGGGCTGGAAGAAGCACAAGCTGGAATCAAGATTGACGGGAGAAATATCAATAACCTCAGATATACAAATGACACCACCCTTATGGCAGAAAGTGAAGAAGAACTAAAGAGCCTTTTGATGAAAGTGAAAGAGGAGAGTGAAAAAGTTGGCTTAAAACTCAACATTCAGAAAATGAAGACCATGGCATCTGGTCCCATCACTTCATGGGAAATAGATCGGGAAACAGTGGAAACAGTAGCTGACTTTATGTTTTGGGGCTCCAAAATCACTGCAGATGGTGACTGTAGCCATGAAATTAAAAGACTCTTACTTCTTGGAAGGAAAGTTATGACCAACCTAGGCAGCGTATTCAAAAGCAGAGACATTAGTTTGTCAACAAAGGTCCATGTAGTCAAGGCTATGGTTTTTCCAGTAGTCATGTATGGATTTGAGAGTTGGACTATAAAGAAAGCTGAGAGCCGAAGAATTGATGGTTTTGAACTGTGGTGTTGGAGAAGACTCTTGAGAGTCCCTTGGACTGCAAGGAGTTCCAGCCAGTCCATCCTAAAGGAGAGCAGTCCTGGGTGTTCATTGGAGGGACTGATCCTGAAGCTGAAACTCCAATACTTTGGCCATCTGATGCAAAGAGCTGACTCTTTTGAAAAGACCTTGATGCTGGGAAAGATTGAGGGCGGGAGGAGAAGTGGATGACAGAGGATGAGATGGTTGAATGGCATCACTGACTCAATAGACATAAGTTTGGGTAAACTCCGGAAGTTGGTAATGGACAGGGAGGCCTGGTGTGCTGCAGTTCATAGGGTCGCAAAGAGTTGGACACAACTGAGCAACTAAAATGAAATGAACTGAACTGACTTTCCACAGAAAGAATCTCTCAACTCCATAATTTCTTTTAATGTGAAGGGATTGTTTCTTCTCATTTGGCATGAAAATTTTCCATTGGTATTTAATTCTCAGTTTCATTGAAAATATCCACATTCAAAAGTAACTCATTAATTACTCATTGTTTTGATGGTGGTTTAAAATGTGATTTTGAAAAATCCATTTTACTCCAGGATTGATCAACTCTTCTGAAAGAAATTAGTTTTTATTTTGAGTGTTTTTCAATTTTCCTTTTTTTCCTAACATGCCCACAGAAAGTTAAAAGCTTTTCAGGATATTATATCCTGAATATAATGAGAAAATTTGATTTAATCACATCTCTCCTTGACTCTTCACACTTTTCTCATTTTATTTAACTCTAGTGTAGGCAAAAATCTACTCTTGATAAATGTTCTTCTTCAGCATGTATAATGTTGTTTTAATAAAACTCTTAACTGTGCTTTTTAAAAATTTTTTTACTGAAAACATAAAAATGATTTATATAATGTTGACCAATTGATTAGATTCAAGTTAAAAAAATAAACTAATAATAATGTAAAAATATCATCCTTGTAATGCTTAAAGCACATTGAATTGGCTTTCTGTTCCATATCATGTTGTTTTAATTATGACAAGTTCAAAATGATAAGGACAGAGAATCATAATTCTATCTCCTTTTGTATCTCTATTTTTAGGACATTCTTATTTTATTGTTAGTTTTACACTGGTACCAATTTGTCCAGTTTGCAAATATATACTGTTGGTATTTTTACTAAGATCACATTTAAATTTACAGGTTAATTTGAAGGAGAATCGACATTCTTATGACGTTGCATTTTCTTCTCTGAGAATGTCTTTTCTTATGCTAAAGTCTTCCTCTGTGTCTTTCAGTGGCATGAACAGCTTTCTACATAAAAAACTGTACATGTTTCTTGTTTTGATTTTATCTTTTGGTGTCTTATTTTCAGACCTTTTCATCGCCCATATGAGAAACCCATTTATTCTCTATGAATCAGTTTTGTGCCGAGCCCTGCAACTGCTTTGTCTTATTCTTTATGATAGTCTTCTAATTGGTCCTTCTAGATTTTGTAAGGAAAAACATATATATTATTCTCAAATAGTAGTAATTTAAAATTCTGCATTCCAAATTTTGTTTCTAAATTTATTACCCAATGCATTCCTCAATATTATTGCCTAATGCCTTTGGAAAATTTTATAATCAAAATGTTGATAGCAAATTTTGTTTCATTATTGGTTTCAAAGAGAATGTATCTAATTTTTTCTCAATTTGCATATGCAAGCTATTTTTACATAAATATACAGGATCCTATAGAAACTACCTTTATTATCATTTTTAAAATAAAGAATTAGGTAGTCAATTTAATTAAAATAATATCTTTATAGCTAGATGTATATGTCTCTTTTGACTTGCCAATTATGTTGATTTAAATTTACAGCTACTCTAATTTTTAACTACATTAACATTTCAGGAATAAACTGTATTTGTTCTATTATTTATTAAATAAGCAGCTGGTTTCTGCTAGGTAATTTTTAAATGCTTTTATATTAATAAATTTAAAAGTGCTGTGGGTTTTTGTATGTGCATACCTTCAATCAGATTTTGGTATCAATGCGATGTATGATAATTTTAAAAGAGGCAGAAAGTTTTTTCTATGCCTTGAACTGTTGAAATATAATTGCAGTTATCCATTACTTGAAGTTTTTTAAGAATTCCCTAGTGAAACGATCTGGGCAATAGCTATTAGATACTTTATCTTTTGAATGGTAAATCATGTGTGTGGTTTTCCATCCCCACTTTGTGGGGTCAGTTTTAGTGATTTATATTTTTCAAGGAAAGCATCCATGTTCTCAAACTAAAAACAAAAATTTTTAATGATTGGGTGTTTAGAATTCTACTAATTTCTATGATGTTTGTCATTATTTTTTTATTGCCATTGATAATAAATAACTTTTCTCTTTATTCATGCAATCAATTTTATTCACAGCAAAAAGGACAATAGGCCCTATTTATTGGTTCCAACATTTTTGCTTTTATCTTTATTACTCACTCCCTTCTTACATTTGTCTTTTTTCGGACATTTAAAAATTGAATGCACACTGCTTTTGAAATATATTACTTTTCTTCTATTTTCATTGTGTTTTTCATAGGTTTCAGCTCAGTTCAGTTCAGTTGCTCAGTCATGTCCGACTCTTTGCGATCCCATGAATCGCAGCACGCCAGGCCTCCCTGTCCATCACCAACTCCCGGAGTTCACTCAAACTCACGTCCATCGAGTCGGTGATGCCATCCAGCCATCTCATCCTCTGTCATCCCCTTCTCCTCTTGCCCCCAATCCCTCCCAGCATCAGAGTCTTCTCCAATGAGTCAACTCTTCACACGAGGTGGCCAAAGTACTGGAGTTTCAGCTTTAGCATCATTCCTTCCAAAGAAATCCCAGGGCTGATCTCCTTCAGAATGGACTGGTTGGATCTCCTTGCAGTCCAAGGGACTCTCAAGAGTCTTCTCCAACACTGCAGTTCAAAAGCATCAATTCTTCGGCGCTCAGCCTTCTTCACAGTCCAACTCTCACATCCATACATGACTACTTAGACATATACATATTGTAATTGACATAATTTTCTATCTCATTTCCAATTTTAGTTTGATTTACTGCTTTACATAAGAGACACATAAGACAAAATTTACCTTGTAGAAAGATCACTCATGCTATTTTTACTTTATTGCTTTAAAGTTGTATTATTTTAACTCTGGAATTTATTATGCAGTTGTTTAGGGCCCAATATAAGGTCAGTTTGTGAATTTTAGTTCGGAATTTGAAAAGAAAGTGTATTCTCTCATCTTTCACAAATGCACATATTTACATGTATGTTTAATATAGAATATGTTAATATAGAATGTTCATATTATTGAGAAGTAAATACAAATTTATACCTACTATGTGTTTCTATTCTGTTTTTTCTATAGATTTAGCTCCATTAATGTTAAAACTTTTTTTTGCTGCTTTTGCTGCTAAGTCACTTCAGTCATGTCTGACTCTGTGTGACCCCATAGACGGCAGCCCACGAGGCTCCCCCGTCCCTGGGATTCTCCAGGCAAGAACACTGGAGTGGGTTACCATTTCCTTCTCCAATGCATGAAAGTGAAAAGTGAAAGTGAAGTCGCTCAGTTGTGTCTGACTCTTAGCGACCCCATGGACTACAGCCCACCAGGCCCTCCGTCCATGGGATTTCCCAGGCAAGAGTACTGGAGTGGGGTGCCATTGCCTTCTCTGAAAACTTTTTTTGGGGGTGCATAATTGCCTGGTTTGCCTTTGCCCATTTATTAATTTCTAGTTAATATAAATATCTTTGTGCTAAGAATGTTTTATTATACCAGATTGTGCTTTGAGGTCCAACCTGAGAATTTTATTATTTTAGTAAATAATAGGTAGGTAGTGCATTTCTATTTAGTGGTTTGACATGTGTTTTCCTTGTCTCTTCAAATTCTATGTTTAGGTTAACCTATTTAATGTGGGGTTTTTTTTGTAATTATGGTATTAATTAGTTTTCTTTTATCTTCTTTTTATTTTTTATACATTTATGACTATAGCTTTATATAAAAAAATTAAATTCTTTTTCTTTGACAATGTCTATGAACTTCTTGCTGTGGGCAAGAGCATAATTCAGTGTTTTTACTTCCTTTCTCTCCCTTTCATTCTCTCTTTTCCTATCTTGTTGTTTATTTAGCCTTATACATTAAAGTATGTGTAAACTTGTAACTGTAACACTTGTAACTTTGTGTAAAACTTGTAACACTTACAGCTTTGTCTATATCATTAATGGCTCATTCAACTTGTATTCATAAAAGATTAGACAATCATCCCATTTACCACAGTTCCCACTATTTTCCTTCCAGTATACCATTTCTACACTCTCAGAGCATATAGTATTTTCATTATTAGTCTTATTTTCACATCTGTCTTTATCCTAGTTGTTCACATAAATTAATGTCCACTGTCAGCTCTTTTGTCTAGGTTGCCTTGATACTTAATCCACATAGATTATTTATATTGCCTGTTCCTACTTTGAAGGCTTTATAGATATGCTTTCCTGTTTCTAGGGTTAAATGATGCAACAAGGAAGAGGGAAACCAGAGTAATTTTATTCCCTTACAGATGTCTTGACTTACTTTGCTTAGATTCCTAAACTGTTTTTCCTTCTATTTGTTTAAAGTACAGTAAAATCTACCAGTCTGTATCACAATATTCATGTATTGATTGTTCTGTGTTAGCTTTTCTTATAATAGGTGATTTTTGGTTCTTAAATCTATAGATTCACATCTTTAATTTTTAGAAAGTTTATACTATTTTATTTTGGAAAGTTTTATTTTATCTTAGGATAATTTTATTGTTTTCTTTTCTAGTAATCATTTTCTTTGGGGCCACTAATTTTGCAAAATAGAATACCACTTGCCTGTCTTTCCTACCATTCATTATTCTCTCTCTCTCTTTTTTTTTATGGTTTTGAACATGTGTGGGTCTATGTCTGTCCTTCTCTAGCCTTTCTTCCTGTGCTTTGCCTGTTCATATTTTATTCCATCTGAATTCTCACCATAAGTGCCTGAGCTTTTTGAACTATACTCTATGTTTTTTGTTTTTATAAAGGTGATCACTTTGCTAAACTTGAGAATTCATCCTTGCAATTATAGCATGTGCATGTGACTCCTCTTTAAGGCCTGTTTTCTTTGCATCATGAGGCTTTAATATAAAGCAGTTCCTCTAATGTCTCACTGTTTGATTAGGTTTCTAAACAACTTTTTGACTGATGAACTGTCCACAGAGTAGACCCTTATTTGGTAAATGTGTCCTGCCTTCTTTTTCTGAATTTTAAAAGCAAGGAGATGTGCATTAGTTTCATAGGGGTGTCAAAGTACTACAAACTTGTGGCTCAAAACAATAGAAATAAATTATCGTGTATAATGTAGGCCTGAAGTCTGGAATCAAGATGGCAGCAGGGTGATGATTTCTCTGAAAGTTCTTGAGGAGAACATTTCCTTGCCTCTCCCAGGTTCCAGTGGCCCCTGGTATTCCTTGGCATAGGGCAGAATAACCTCAGTCTTAGCCTAGATTTTCATATGGGCCTTCACATGATCTTCTCCCCATTATCTTCTCCCCTCCTTTTAAATGGACAACCATCTTTAGATTTAGAACCAGCCTTAAACCAGGATCTTGAGATCCTTAATTTAATTGTATCTTTAAAAACACTTTTTTCAAATATTTGAGGTCACTTTCACAGCTTCTGAGGGGTTTCCCTGGTGGCACAACAGTAAAGAGTCCATCTGCCAATTCAGGAGACAGGGGTTCGATCCCTGGCTTGGGAAGATCCCCTGGAGCAGGAAATGGCAACCCACTCCATCATGCTTGCCTGGGAAATCCCATAGACACACAAGCCTGGCATGGTACAATTCATGAGGTTGCAGAGAATCTGACATGACTTGGCAATTCAACAACAGCAGCAACAACAACAAATTCAATCAATTATAAGATCTTAGCAGATTTCTATTGGCCTTTCCAACTTTGGCAAAAAATGGTCATTTCTTCATAACTTATAATTTGAGGCTATAAATATCTCTGTTTTATCAGAACATGAGTTTTATTTTTGCCTTTTTTATCACCTTTTCCCCAAGTTTTATTGAGATGTAGTTGACATACAATATTGTATGTTTGAAGTGTACAATGTGTTGCTCTGATTACTACCATAGCATTAACTAATACCTTCATCCCATCATATCATAACCATTTCCTTTTTGTAGTGAGAACATTTAAGATCTACAGCAAGGACATGGAAGCAACTTAAGTGTCCATCGACAGATGAATGGATAAAGATGTGGTACATACATACACTCAAACATTACTCAGCCATAAAAAGGAATGGAGTTGAGTCATTTGTAAAGATGTAAATGGACCTAGAGTCTGTCATACAGATTGAAGCATGTCAGAAGAAGAAAAACAAATTTTGTATATTAATCCATGTATGTGGAATCTAGAAAAATGGTACAGATGAATCTAGGTGCAGGGCAGGAACGTAGAGATGTAGAGAATGGATGTGTGGACATGAGGTGTGGGGGAAGGAGAGGGTGAGTTGAATTGGGAGATTAGGTTTGACATAAATACATGACCATTTATGAAGCAGATAGCTAATGGGAAGTTGGTATACAGCACAGGGAGCTCAGTGCCGTGCTCTGTGATGACCCAGATGGGTGGGATGGGCAGGAGGTGGGAGGGAGTTCCAAGAGGGAGGGGGTATGTGTACACATACAGCTGGTTCATTTCATTGTACAAAAGAAACTAACTCAACCTTGTAAAGCAATTATACTAAAAAAAAAATTACTCCCTTGGCAACATTCAGGTATATACCACAGTATGATTCATTATGATCAACACTGTGCAGAGTAGATCCTCAATTCAATTAACTATTGATAGGTAAGGACATACTAATGCCATCTTCTTCATTGTTTTCTGGATGTTTAATATTTTCTCTCTTTCTTCCTCTCTTGCTGTCTTCCTTTGTGATTTAATAATTTTCCATAGTGACATTCTTTGATTTCTCTCTCTTTTTTGTATGTCTATGTGGATTTTTTTCTGTGCTTATCATCAGGTTTACATAAAACATCTTATAAAAATATAGTCTATGTTAAGCTGATCACTTAATTTTAATTGCATACGAAATTTCTACCCTTTTAATCCCTCTCCCCTACATTTTATGCTTTTAATATCACAATTTACATACATTTATATTGTGTATCCATTAAAACTTATTGTAGTTATAGTCATTTTTAATACTTTTGCCCTTTAACTTTTATACTAGGGCTAAGTGATTAAGTCTACCATATTACAGTACTGGACTTTTCTGAATTTGATCTGTACATAGCTTTACCATACGTTTTCATTCTATTGGTTTTCATGTTACCAATTTGCCTCATTTCATTACAGTTTTAAGAACTCCTTTCAGCATTTCCTGTGAGTCAGGTCTGGTGTGATGAATTATTTTACCTCTTGTTTCTCTGGTAAAGTCTCTCTCTTCTTCATTTTTGAAGGACAACTTTGCCAAGTAAAGTATTCATGTCTGACATTTTTTTCCAGCACTTTGAATATAACATCCCAGTTTCTCCTGATCAGCAAGGTTACTGCTGAGAAATCCATGATGGTCTTATGGGGAATTCCCTTGTAAGTGATTTCTTCTTTTCTCTTGCTGATTCTCCATGTACAACTTTTGACAGTTTTATTATAACATGTCTTGAGGAGAATCTTTTTGTATTGAATTTGCTTGAGAGGCTTAAGAACTTCATGAACCTGGCTACAAGGGCTGTTGGGGCACTCAGGGGTGACTCAGGTCCAGGGCTATAGGCCAAGGCAGGTGGTATTATTGGCTTGAGCCAATGGCATACACTTGGCTGTGGGGGCTGGCTGCAGCTACTTGTCTGGTGGCAAGGCCTGCTGCAGAAAGAAGTGCAGTGGCAAGGGACGGGCCAGCAGAAGTGGTTGGGGCCAACTGGGAGTACATGAGCAGCTGCAGGAGCTCTAGTCATCAGTGTGAACTTGTGTGGCTATAGGAACTAGTCACAGGTGCACACACTGTGGTGGGGGCCAGTGATGGGAGTCAGACCTGCCACGTACAATATATGGCTTCAGGAGTTTGCTGCTGGCACATGTGTGGTGCAGGCCAATGGCAGAAGTTGGGGTCAGATGCAAGCCCATGCAGCTGTGAGAGCCTAGACTGTTGGCAGGGACTGACGACTGCAAACGCTAGCAAGGCACACGCATGACACGGGGTGAGCTGCTGTCCTGCATGTGTGATCACAAGAACCGGACTCGCTGCTGGCGCTGATTTCAGGCTTCAGTGTGGGGGTGGGAGAGGGAGTAAGAAAGGTCTCAGGCAGGTAGTATCTGCAAACATGAAAATGTTGGGGGCAAAAACCCCAGTGGTGAAACCTCAGGGGCTCTGGGGAGGCTATGGCTTCCTCGGGGGCAAAAGCTGCTGGGGTCCTCTGTGGAGCAGCCTGCTATAGTCTGTGATGAGGTCCTCTGTGATGAAAGCTGGTGGTTTGGGAGGATGGCCGGTCTGCAGCATCAGCAAGGGTGATGGAGGTCCTTGGCAGGGAGGCTGGGAACTGAGTTCACTGAAGCTACATGGTAGCCAAAACTGCTACTTACTGCCTTTCTTTCTTGCTTCAAGCATCTCTAGACATCTCAGCTTTGGCAGTCTCTGGGAGGGGTGAAAGTGAATTGGGTCCAGAAAGGCTAGGGCAGCTAGTTGCTCACCTGACTCTCCTTTTCCCAAGTCGGAGAGCTCTCCTACTCCGAGGAGTTCCCTCTTGGCTCTGAGCAGTGTCAGCCTGGGGAATGGGACAATGCAGGCAAAGTAAAACACATCTTCCTACTCTTTGGTGCGGTTCTTGGAGTTTTCACTTCATTGTGTTCTTAAAGTTTCTTAAGTGGACTCTTGAGGTCTTGCAGACCTATTTCATTCGTGGATAACTGTCTAATTCTTGTTCTTCGTGGGAGGATGGAGGCCATGATCTCCTACCCCACCACCATGGTGACACGACTCCTTCTGTTACTATGTTTTTTTAATTGATTTTGGTGTGGTATGCAAAAGAGGGGGAAACTTCCATCTTTATGGCACTATTTTAAAATTCCTAGTTTCCATTTCATTTAACATGTTGTTCAAAGTTAAGTGCTAAGTTTAAGTGTTAAGTATAAGTTTAAGCTTGAGAATTACTATAATCAATAAAATAAACATACCTTAACTTTTTGCATGCAAATCTGTTTCTACCTGCAACCTTAATTTATGCTCCCTTTTTATTAAAAATGAATAAAATGTGAAGGGATGTGTCGCCAGCACTTTACTGTAACCTTCCCTTCACGGCGACATTGCCCCATTTCCCACCCTGGTATTTTCATCCTCTATATTTATCCTCTCTACATGTCAAATCCTACACTATTATTATATACAATAATATATATATTATGTATATTTTATGTGCATATATCATCTTCAATATATATTCATAAATATATATATATATTTATAAATATATTTCATCTTAAATAACTCTGTCTGGAACACAGGCACTACTCCAGTTACCACCCTAACTCTCCCCTGTACTCTATAACCACATTTCTTAAGTACACTTTTTTCATACTCACTAGCCACATTTTCCAGAGAAGGCAATGGCACCCCACTCCAGTACTCTTGCCTGGAAAATCCCATGGATGGGGGAGTCTGGTAGGCTACAGTCCATGGGGTCGTGAAGAGTTGGACACGACTGAGCGACTTCACTTTCATGCATTGGAGAAGGAAATGGCAACCCACTCCAGTGTTCTTGCCTGGAGAATCCTAGGGATGGGGGAGCCTGGTGGGCTGCAGTCTGTGGGGCCGCACAGAGTCAGACACGACTGAAGCGATTTAGTAGCAGCAGCAGCAGCCACATTTTCTATCTGCCTCTTGATAGATGAGGTAGGATGGTCTCTTACTTTCATTCCCACTTTTCCATCTAACTGCTCCACCTAAGGCTATGATGAGCCTTCAAGTTGACAAAGTCCATGGATGCTTTTCGGTCCTCATTTTACATGACCTTGAATCACAGTTAACATTATCAACCATACCATCTCTCAAAAATCATATTATTCTCTTTGTTCTTACATTAATTATTTAGTGTTTGCAATAACTTACTCCCAAACTTAGTGACTTGTACCAACAAACATTTATTATTTCTCAGTTTCTATGGGTTAAGAATTTGGCAGTGGCACAGATGATGGTACTGGATCAGGACCTGTCCTGGGGTTGCAGTCAGAATGTTGGCTGGGGATACAGTCATCTGAAGGCTTAATTGGATGTGGATAATTTGCTTCCATGATGGCTCACTTGCATGGTTATTGGATGGTGGCATTTGCATGGCTGTTTAATGAATTCCTTACTCTGCAGATTTCTCCTCATAACATGGCAGTTGGCAGTCTTCAGAGTGAGTGACTCAAGAAGTCACAGCACCTTTTGTAAGGTGCTATTCTATTCTAGTCATTCCTATTATTAGAAGTGAATCACTTAGTCCAGCCAAACTTAAGCAGAGAGAAATTATATTCTACCTCTTGAAGGAAGGAGCTCAAATAATTTGTGGACTTATTTTAAAACCACCATAGCCCTCTAATCACAACTTCTAAAGGTCTCTTCTCTCAGTCTTCTTTTTCTTAAGTATATTGTCTACACTTCTCTGCTCATCAACAGTGTTGATGCACCTCAGAGAGTTGCTCCAATTGCTCTTTGACTATCTCTTCATTCCACGCATTCTATCCTAGTGTTACGATATGTAGACATCTAAACTCAAATCATCTTTGTGGCTTAGACTTGTGTATCTAAAATGACAAGCCCAGGCAAATAGTATTCTCACAGTGGTTCTCTTCTGGGGGTACCGGATTGGGACAGACAGGAAGAGCTAGGGGAATATAACAGATTTCTGATTTAACAGAAGGGTCATGCAGAGTTATACAATATGAATTCAAAATTTATTTGCTTTTATTTGTTCATAATCTCAATATTTACATATTAATAAAACATTTCAAAGTATTATAAGAGAGCACTCAATTTTACTTTTTAGTTTTTGTTGTCTGTTTTTCAAAATAAGACATGGTCTAGAGCAGTTTGGAAAGCACTAACTCTTTGTTGCTTGCAAGGCTAATTGCTTTCTGAGAACACTACACAACAGCAATATCTAAGCAGCAATATTTTGAAAGAAATAACTAAATATTATTCATATTCCTATTTTTTGCTTAAATAAAATGCGTAGAGCCTAATGAATTTAGCCTTTAGGATGGAACAGGAAATGTCTGAAGAATACAAATTTTCTAACAGCAGAGAAAAGGGTAGTTAGCAATTATTGTTTAAACCTTTGTCTCTCTGCTCCAATATTTTAATGCTGAGGCATCTGGAAAATTTAACCTTTTCCCCTTGGGCAATATTTTGTCTTGATATTTTGGATTCCTGAAACTTTGTGAAAAGAGCACTATCCATTTATCTCCTTTCAGTGAATTTTCAAAGAACACAAGTTTTAAATTTATACTCCAAACCAGCCCTGGGTCATCAGTTCTCTCGGTTTTATACTTCCAAACTGATGCATTCATCACTCAAACCATAAGCTCCGTATTACCTATTTGAATATTTCTTTGTTTTCCAAGTGGGTTTCTTTTTTTTATGACACAAATACCAGGGCAAAAAAAGTTGACTCTGTGCTCTGATGGTTAATTTTAATTTTCTCCAGTTAAAAGAAATAGTCAAGATATATGCCAAGTAGCTCTAGCAAAAAACAAAACAAAACAAAACCCAAAAACCTTCCTTTAGCCAGTTTAGCAATATATGTTTAATGCACTTTCTTTCCATTTGCCAGATCCACCATCGGAATTTTAGTACTTTTCTTCTTTTCCAGGTGTAGGATAAAAAAGGCAAGAGGCTATTTCAGGGCAGATTTTTGGAGAATAATTTGAATTAGCATAAAGTTAACATTTCCTAAATCACTGTTTCAGAAACTAGAGCATTAACCTTTAGAAAAGACAAAAAACGAAATATATTGGAACTTTGTTCTAGTATTACTGGTTTCCAACAGAACTTGGAATAAGTAGCAAATCTCCTGGACCAACTAAAAACAGCACTATTCATCAGAAACTAATAGAATTCATAATAAAACACTCCTGCCTATAAGGTAACCCCATTCAGTAAAATGTATTAAAAAGTATTATCCAGAGTTATGAAATAAAATGACCTGAAAAATGAAAGATACAGATTTTCCTTGACTTATACTGGAGTTACTTTCCAATAAGCCTATCATAAATTGAAAATACTGGAAGTCAAAAATGCATTTAATACTCCTAATGCAATAAACAACATAGCTTAGCCTGCTGCTTCAGTCGTGTCCGACTCCGTGCGACCCCATAGACGGCAGCCCACCAGGCTCCCCCGTCCCTGGGATTCTCCAGGCAAGAACACTGGAGTGGGTTACCATTTCCTTCTCCAATGCATGAAAGTGAAAAGTGAAAGGGAAGTCGCTCAGTCGTGTCCGACTCCTAGTGACCCCATGGACTGCAGCCCACCAGGCTCCTCCGTCCATGGGATTTTCCAGGCAAGAGTGCTGGAGTGGGGTGCCATTGCCTTCCTACCTTAAACATGTTCCTAGTTACTTATATCCCCTGGAGGAGGGCATGGTAACCCACTCTAGTATTATTGCCTGGAGAATCCCATGAACAGAGGAGCCTGGCAGGCTACCGTCCATATGGTCACAAAGGGTCGGACATGACTGAAGTGACTGAGCATGCAGGCAAAAATTATATCAGCTTACAGTTAGGCAAAATCATCTAACACAAAGACCATTTCACAATAAAGTTTTGAGTAACTCATGTAATATTTTGAATATTATTCTGAAAGTAAAAAACAGAATGAATGTCTAGGCACAGAATGTCCGTAAACGTATGGGTTGTTCACCCTTGTGGTCACATGTGGCTGACTGGGAGCTGTGGCTACCACTGTCCAGCATCACAAGAGGGTACTGTATACTGCATATCACTAACCAGGGAAAGAGCAAAATTCAAAATTAATTATGGTTTCTACAGAATGCATATCACTTTGCACCGTTACAAAGTTAACTAATCATAAGTTGAGTCAGGAACCATATGTATATATTTTTCAAGTTAAATTAGAACATTTCTTCTAGAAGAAATTGTGAAGTCTAATAAAAGGGACATAATATAAAGGGAAAATAAAATACTTAGGTGATTAACAACTTTATAGAGGAATGATAAAAATTTCTAAAATTAAAATATTCTTCCATAAAAGAATTATATAGAAGAAATGTAAATCATATGGAGCCTTCAAAACATGAACGGAATAACCTGTTTTTGAGTTGAACTCAGATTCATGTATATCAGTGAGAATGCTGCATCACTGCAATGTTAGCAAATAACTCATGTGGGTTGAAACAGCAGGGATTGCTGATGGGGTTGCTGATTCCTTTGGAATCTGGGGTGTTGACTCAGAGTTAAGGATTAACTCATCCAAGAGGGAACTGGCCCTTTGCAGCATATTTGGGAACTGAAATCTACTCCATCAAAACCAGCTGTATGCTTCAATGCTGACAATCCATTCTAGTAAAGTGCTGAGATGATGGATCAGGTCTGGCAGTCACTTGTACAGCACATCATACAGCTGCAGGCTCAAGTCTTGAACTTCAGTCTTGGTCAAGCTGGTGGAGGTGACTGAGCTTCTTCTAATATGAAGCTTATATAAGCTCCCAGCCCAGAACACTGGATCTCTCTTCCAGTCCCACTGCTTCACTATGTGCCGCCTTAGCGTATGACAGGCAAGAGGCTACAATATAACCGTTGCTCTTGTCTCTTTATGTTCCCCAATAATAATGTTTCAGGTCTCATGTGCCTATTTGTTAATCTGCCTTCTTTGCCTAATAGCCATTTTGGATAAGTAAGGTGGTAAACTTGTGCTGCTCAGTTCCTCAGAAATTATGTCCATTATGCACATGTTGCAAATGAAATAAGAATATGTCAACATATAAGATTTTACTAAGAGGTTGCAAGGGTTACTGCTTACTGTCATATTTTCATTACTAGATTTTAAATTCTTAGAACAAAGAACTGTTTCATACATTGAATGAAATTATTCATTTTTGTCACCATGCTAAGATGTTGTGATAGACTCCAAGACGGCCCCTGATTTTCCCTGCTTTTTTGTTGCTCATGATTCTGTACAATCCCCTCCCTTTGAGGGTGGGTGGTATCTGTGATTTGTTGCTAATCAACAGAATATGATACAGACCATGGGATATTATTTTCATGATTACACTGCCTAAGATACTATCCTGCATCTTGCTAGAAGATCCTTTTCTATTGGCTTTTGCTGGATTTGATGGAATAAGCTGCCAAATAGAGAAGCCAAAGCGGCCGGGAACTAAGGGGAGTTCTAGGTGACAGCAAAGAAAGAGCTGAGGTCCTAAACTGGACAGAACATGAAGATGGAATTCTGTCAAAGAACACTTAGGCTTAGAAATGAGCTCTTTCTCACCTGAGCTTCAGATAAGACCTCAGCCCAGAACTGATTTGGATTGCCGCTTTGTGAGAAAAACAAAGGACCCAGGCAAGCCATGCCTAGATCACTGACCGACAAAAACTGTGTTAATTTATTATGCAGCAACAGATAACTAATACAATGATATATACATTTAATCACGCTAAGCTCTATCTACTGTGCTTTGTTTTTTGAAATGACTGATTTGTACTAAGACCAACTTTTTAACTTAATGGATACAAATGAATAGTCAAACAAGAACATCTGTTATTCAACAAAGTCAGACATGGAGACTTTTTCATTCATTCATTTAACTGTGAAGAGTAAAGAACATGAGTTCAGCCCTTGTTAGAAAAATCAAATGAATTTTCTAATATTAGCACCAAGCCTGGTTCTTTTTACCATACTACAGGAACAGTTAGAAATCAACACACAGAGCTGTATGTTCCTTCTAAATATCCTATGTTCAGTCACTACCTCTCAATTTAAACGTGTCTTGACGTTTAAAAATTTTGTGTGATTAAAATAAGTAAATAAATGCATAAAACACACATTCAGAGCTCCCTCTTCTCTATCCAGGGAGGCAAACTCAAAAGAGGGAGTCACTGGGACTACCTTGTCAGTCCAGTGGTTAAAACACCATGCTTCCACTGCAGGGGGCACGAGTTCAATCCCTGATTGGGGAAGTAAGATCCTATTGGAGAGATAAATAATTTCCAGTTGGTGGAAAGCAGTCAAAGGGTAGTAGAAGCAAAAGTTACACTAATTATAATCAGTAGACTTATCCATACCTAGTCCAAATTGGAAACGGAACAAATAATATCTGTATAGAGTGCATCCCCTGGAGAAGAAAATGGCAATCCATTCCAGTAGTTGTGTCTGGGAAATCCCAAGGACAGAGGAGCCTGGCAGGTTACAGTCTATAGATCACAGAGTCAGAATGACTGAGCGCACAAAATACAAAGCATTGAAACAGAATTCAAAAAGTGATTAGAAATTACTTAAATTTTATTTAAATTGAGAAATAGAATTTAAGACAATCTGAATATTTTCTGCATATGTATTTTTTTCTAAAGTCAGACATGACTTAGTGACCAAACCCCCACACGGCATATACACACGGATGCCCCCTTTGCCCCATCCCTTCCTCTATCTATATTATTCTTGATTCTCCCTGAAAATTATATTACTATAGTATCATCTTCACTTTCACTTTTCACTTTCATGAATTGGAGGAGGAAATGGCAACCTACTCCAGGGTTCTTGCCTGGAGAATCCCAGGGACGGGGAAGCCTGGTGTGCTGACGTCTATGGGGTCACACAGAGTCGGACACGACTGAAGTGACTTAGCAGCAGCAGTATCATATCATTAAATAGCTATCATATGACATCACACAACAGCATACTACTAAATAACTTCAAAGAATAAAGAAACATAACAATCTATGCAAAATAATAAATACATTTGGGTTGAGAAACTATGATTTTATTTTGGGGATGCAAAATATTTTACTTTCAGGAAATCTACATTAGTATTTACCTTTTTGGTTCTTAATTTTCATTCTGCGCATTTTATGTTTCAATTATTTTACTTTTTTTGTATCCTAAATTATTTATCCTCAGTAAGTTAGGCGATAGTATCCATGCATATCCCAGATCTCTTAACATCACTTTTATTATTTCTTTTTATCTTTCCCCTGTCTTATGATGGTCTTTTCCCAAAACCTCCCTTGCATATCTGGAATTATATTACTCAAAATCAGAAAGAATAGAGTGCTTGGCAATTTACATCCCTTTAAGATGACTGACTGATCAGACAGTGTAAAGGCCCAGCTCTGCCATATCTGATGGAGATAAACCCTTCATGCAATGTACCCACAGAGCTACTCTGTGGAATCAATCAAGTTGAGTCTGGGACATTGCCTGAAGGTTTAACTTGTACCACTGCTTGGCTTCTTCTGCTTCTTCCTCTCCTTTTGTGGTTTTTCCTGGGACTCTTTCCCTAATAAATTACTACCTGTAAGCAAGCATACATCTCAGGCTCTGCTCCCAGGGAACTTCAGCTAGGACACAAAAGGTGACTAGAATTATCTTCTTTGTCAGAGGCTGTCCCATGTCTCTGGATTTAGATATGAAGTGCTATGGGGTCAATGCAGGAACTGTATTTTTACCAAGTTAGAACATAAGCTCTATAACAGCAGACTTCGTCTCCTATATCATCATACTACTAGGGCCTACCACAGGCCTGGTACATAGAAGATACTAAATAGATATTTCTTTAACACACTAAAAGCTATACAATGGAAAGCTGACTAGTTAAAAAAATAAACTAGTAAGTTAAATGCCAAACTAATATGCAATGTAGAGAATAGGTCATGATGACATTTCCTCTACCTTAATTACCTAATGCTGTGCAACAAATTACCCTAAAGCACGGCAGCATAAAACAACAATAATCTTTTATAATTTCCTATAGTTCTGTGCTAAACAACTCATAATACAATAGGAATGGATTGTCTGTCTGAAGCTTTAGTGAGAAAACTCAAAGACTTGGGGCTGCTATTATCTAAACTCCTACTCATTCACAGGTCTGACAGCTGATGTGGGCTATCAGCTGAGGACCAGTCAGGGGCTGCCAATCTGAGCAATCACACACGGCCTCTACAGGTGGCTGGGACTTCCTCAGAGTATAATGTCTGCATCCCAAGGGCAAATATCATGAGGGAGAGAGAGAAACAGATGAGAGGGAGAGAGGGAGAAAGACTGCTGATGCAATCTATACTCCCTTTTAAGACTCAGCTTCCAGGTACTTCTTTAGTGGTCCAGGGGCTAAGACTCCATGCTCCCAGTGGAGGGGGCCAGGGTTAGATCCCCAGTAAGGGAACCAGATCCCATAGGCTGCAACTAAGAGTCTGCATGCCACAACTGAAGAACCTGCCTGCCACAACTAAAAGCCCCACATGCCTCGGCGAAGATCAAAGATCCCACGTGCACCAACTAAGACTCAATGCACTTGAATAAATAAACAAACAAAAGGCATTTAGCTTCCAAATTCCCATAGCATCACTTCTGCCACATTCGTCAAGCAGTTACAAGTTCTACCCAGGCTCTAGTATAATAGACACTACCTCTTAATGAACCACGTTCAAGTTTAAGGATAAGAAATAAGATATATTAGTGAAGCCATTTTTGGAGCAAAAAGGTCTGCCACATTCCCTTTAACCTTATTTTAAATTTGTTTTATTTTATTTTAGCAAATATAAAGAGAAAATAAAAACAGTCTTGTAAGTCAGACATGAGACTGACTTCTCTCTCTATAATTCCTAATTTATTCAGTTAACTTCATTAACTTAGGAGTCTGCTTTTGAGAAATTTTATTTCTCCATCTGTGATAAAATAACTCTTCCAGTATTTTTCAATATTATTCATACTTGAAATACAGTAGTTAATTCTCAAGGTTAAAATTATTGTGGCTCCAAACTTCGTATGGGTTCTGGAAATATAAGCAAGTAATTTTCTCAAAGAGGAATAAGATTTTTTCCTATATAATCTTCAAATTACATGAAAGGCTGCAAAATATAGATGTCAGTTTAAGAGCAAGGGTTCTGAAATCTGCCCCTTCACCTGTGTAAATCAGACAACCCACTTTACATTTCTGTGTCTTTATGCACTGATCTGTACAACTGGGATAATGATATGTCTGCTTTATGGAGTTGCTGTTTATAGAGTAAATAAGTTAAAAAATTGTCATTCACAAAATGAAATTCAATATATATTAACTATCACAGTTATTATTATTTTCATTAAACAGTTTTGTTGTGTGTGTGCCACTGTATTGGACAGGCAGGTAGCTGTTACAGAATACAGTGTAACATGACCATTAAATTTATATATACCACAATATAGCAGCGTAAGTAGTGATAATAGTTGCTTGGGTTGCAATGCTCACTGCAGCACTGTTTACAATAGCTAGGACATGGAAGTGCCCTAGATGTCCATTGACAGATGAATGGATAAAGAAGTTGTGGTACATATATACAATGGGATATTACTCAGCCATAAAAAAGAATGCATTTGAGTCAGTTCTAATGAGGAAGATGAACTTAGAGCCTATTATACAGAGTGAAGTAAGTCAGAAAGATAAAAAGAAATATTGTATATTAACACATATATATGGAATCTAGAAAGCTGGTACTGATGAACCTACTTGCAGGGCAGCAATGAAGATGCAGACTCAGAGATCAGACTTGTGGACACAGTGTGGGAGAAAGGGGGTGGGACAAGTTGAGACAGCAGCGTTGAAACATATGCATTACTATATGTAAAATAGACAGCCAGTGGAAATTTGTTGTGTGATGCAGGGAGCCCAAACCTGATGCTCTGTGACAACCAGAGAGGGGTGGGACGAGGTTCAAGAGGGAGGGGCATATGTATACCTATTCTGACTCATGTTGATGTGTGGCAGAAACCAACACAATATTGTCAAGTAATTATATGCCAATTAAAAATAAATAAAAACAATAGTTGCTTGGGTTGAATTGTGGCCACCTTAAAACATACAGCCATGTCCTAGCCCCTGGAAACTGTGAATGTGAGCTTACTGAAGGGTCTTTGCAGATGTAATTGAGTATTTTGACACAAGGTCATCTGGATTACTTGGGTGGGACTCAAATTGAATGACAAGTGTCATAAGAGACAGAGAGAAAAGATTAAGACCATGTGGAGACAGTGGCGGAGATTAAAACTCTTCTGCTAGAATAAAAGCCTGGAGTCACCAAAAGCTGGAAGATGCTAGATAAGATTTTCCCCTGAGAGTTTTTGGAAGGGAGCATAGCCCCACCTATACCTTAATTCTGGACTTTGATTTTCCAAAAGTATCAGTGGATAAAGTTTGTGGATGTAAGCCACCAAGTCTGTGGTGATTTGTTACAGCTACCGTAGGAAATGCTTATAGTAGTAGGTCTGGGGGTTCCTCTGTTTAGTACACAGGGCATGTTCTCTGTTTTCTTGTCCAAGTTAAAACTGAAGGCTGGCAACAGCTACATTCAGTTTCACAGATTAGTAGCTGTATCTGCTAAATGTTTCTGATTAAAGTGCATGTGTGGCTATCATTGGACCCAATTCAAAAACTAGAAGTTGGATTGTTTGGCCCATATCACAGCCTCTAAACTGTTCTGGGTTCAGCAGGTCCACAATAAGAGGCAGTGAAGCAGGCATATGGCAGTGAGGGATACAGGTTGTCATGAATATGATCTACTTAAGATGTTTTAATACCCCTAGAGAAATTCTGCTTTTATTAAATGAGTTTTATTTTTCCATAAGTAAGCCAAACATTTGTATATATGTTTGTAAACCATTCTTGATAATTTTCTCCTTCCCAAAATAAATGGCTCTGCTAAGAATATATGACTCTTTTACTTTGAAATTGGCTATAAAAGTTGCTAGAAAATGTTTCATAAACCCAGTTGAATGGATTAGATTTTTAAACTCATTGTCATTCATATTAATATCTAAAGACATGCATATTACTCTCTGGATGTTCAGATTTAGAAGAAAAATAAATGTATGTCTCTTCTACACTTACACAACCTGTAGTTGAATTTACCTAGGTGCCTTATTTACAGAGGTTATTTGTAGAGTTAGGAACTCTATTTTCCACAGCCTTGATCAATTTGCCTATAAACATAAAATTAGGAAGTCAGAGTGGGTGAAGAAAGACTATCTGTAAAAATGAATGCATTACACTTGTTTCCTTATGTCAACTTACATCTTAAAAGTTACTCTCTGGAACAGGCTCTAGAAGAGCAAAATTTTCAAATCTTGTTCATGATCAACTTTAAGTGTGAAAAGTGTCAATATGCAATCCTGTGAAAACATTCTAAATCAGGTGGCTCAGACAGTAAAGAATCTGCCTGCAATGCAGGAGACCCAGGTTCAAACCCTGAGTTGGGAAGATCCCCTGGAGAATGGAATGGCTACTCATTGCACTCTTCTTGCCTGAAGAATCCCACGGGCAGAGGAGCCTGGCAGGCTACAGTCCATGGGTTTGCAGAGTTGGACATGACTGAAGAAGTAACACTTTCAGTTTCAGGCTGCCATAAAGTTCTCAGAGTTGCTTTCAATTCATTGTAAGTTGAAAACAAATGCTTGATCTCTTGTCCTTATATCTATATTTTGTGTTTAAAAACAATAAATAGTGAAATTCTTTCTGCAATAATTACAATATAAAGATATATCATGTGTTTAAATAAATATTTGTTAAATAAGTGATAGAAAATAACCCAGGTGTCTATAGTACACTTCAAAATAATTTAACATTAAAAAGTTTTTAACATAAATACACAATATGAATTTTAATTTTTTCACATAAAACATGAAGTTACCAGAAAAGTTGACACAGTTTTTATACAAACATTTTTTAATTGTTGCTGCTGCTGCTGCTAAGTCGCTTCAGTCGTGTCCAACTCTATGCGACCCCATAGGCGGCAGCCCACTAGGCTCCCTCGTCCCTGGGATTCTCCAGACAAGAACACTGGAGTGGGTTGCCATTTCCTTCTCCAATGCATGAAAGTGAAAAGTGAAAGGGAAGTCACTCAGTCGTGTCCGACTCTTAGTGACCCCATGGACTGCAGCCTACCAGGCTCCTCCGTCCGTGGGATCTTCCAGGCAAGAGTACTGGAGTGGGGTGCCATCCTTAAGGCATAATTTGAGATCCTATGGATAAGCTTCTGTTTTTTTCCCTTTCTTTCCACTTTTATTCATACTTGTACATTTTCTATACTAATTGTCATCAGTGAAAAAAAGAACTTCTTTTGTTTTTAAATTAGGATCCAGTCTGTAATTCAATTAGATTGGTTATTAACATAGTACAAAATTTTACAAAGTAAAGAAATAGGGTAACATGTTTTTCAACAATACAAATTAAAGTTTTATGTTAATCTCTTAGACTTTTAAAATTAACATACTCTCACCTTTGGTTTTTAATTAAGGGATTGATTTCTGTTGAAATCATAGTCACATTGCTGACTTACTTAACATTATTAGAAAAATATCTACTTCTGATTTATATTATTTTAATCTGAGCTCAAATTAAAAATTTTTAAATGATATATGTTCATGTTGAGGCATCTAATAATATTCTCAGAAATAATTCAGATAGAAGTATAATATACTTGGAGGGAGAATGGGCTCTAAAATCAATTAGGAAATTATAGTCTTAACCAAAATAATAAAGTTAATTTCTTCCACACTTAGAATTGGGAATGCTATTGATGTTTTTAAAAAACAACAATCTCTTGGGATATGAAACAGTTTTGAAGATGGATAGTAGTGATGGTTACAACACAATGTGAATGTACTTAAAGTCACTCAACTGTACACTTTAAAATGGTTAAAACCGTAAAATGGCACATATATGTTATCACAGTAAAAAAAAATTGCATACATTTTATTCATCAGTAAGGAAAAAAAAATCAATATTAACAACAACTGCAGTCTCTTCTTAAAGCATCATGTTGGCTGGCAACACAGAATGAAGAAGAGCAGAATTTTACAAAATCATTGCACTAGGCTTTCTTAGTTTTTTTGGAAACATGCATTCTCTGAAAATATAATGCAATTAATAGATCATATTCTCAGAAAAATGCACAAGTTCATATGCTCTTAATATACAAATTCCGTATTTAATTTTAATTAGCATGCAATTTCAACAGAGAGCCTTTAAGATCTAACTTTGAATGTTCATATTAAGAATTCTTTCCAAAGGAGACAAAATGTAACCAGGCCAATAAGCTATAATTGCTCCAAGATTGTATATATTGTATTTACAACTCTAAAAATAATGTGACAATCAAAGAGAGTTAACCTCAGATTGTAAAGAAAGGTGAATAACCCAGGAAATGCTATCATTAAAATGAATAACTCTTACTGAAGAATTCTATCTCCCTTTTGTGGTGATGGATGTATGGGGTATTCTTAACCTGATGTCACAAAGCATTCGTGTTAGGCCACTCTACTCTTGCTCTGGGAATCTACAGTCAACAAATAAATTCCTGGCTTTGGGCAGATTCCTCATGCAGATTGTCTGCATGGTGCTAATGCACTTTCCAGGCGATGTGACCAATTTCATTTCCTTGGAAATTTATCGTTCTAGAGGTCTGCAAATAAATATTCTCCAGTTCTTTCTGGAGATAGCAATAAGATAGTTCTTGCTAGTTTCATAACATAGAAACTAAGCAAACTTTATATCAGATTGCAGGCTGAGGTAATGTTTTCTCCAAGCCACCTTTCAGCTTCTTTGTCACCAACAGCCATTTCCTGTTCCTAAATCCTAGGTTCTAGAGTACTCAGGAAAATTAAGAAATTATTGTATTTTCTTCAGAGTTATTAGAAAAGATAGTATGAACTCTCCAGTAAGATTTTATTCCATATTATGAACTAAAAGTTCTGTGTAAAATCATGTGGGAAACATAATTTGACTTAAGAAATTCAGTTTTTGTTAAATAAAAAATCTGAATTGCAAAAGATCTACATATTTAGTGTAACAATCCAAAATATTAATATTAGTATTGAGAACAAGGGATCTTATGAGTTATTTTCTAGAGGCAGAAGAGTGTTATGAAGGTGCATCAGGGCTCTGGAGACGGACTATGTTTAAATTTCAGTCTCAAAGCTGTAGGACCTAGGACAAAATTACTAATCCTCTCCGTGTTTATGTTTTCTTATAGAGATAATATTATTTTCCACATATGTTTATGAGTAATGCACATATAAAGTACTTAGACTAATCCCTAGGACACACATAATAACTACTCAACACTTGCCTATTAATAAGTTGACAAGTAATTTTGAGATTTATTCAAAAGTATACTACTCTATGGGCTTCCCTCATGTCTCAACTGTTAAAGAATTTGCCTGCAATGCAGGAGACCTGGATTCAATCCCTGGGTTGGGAAGATCCCCTGGAGAAGGGAATAGCCACCAACTCCAGGATTCTGGCCTGGAAAATTCCATGGACTATAAAGTCCATGGGGTCACAAAGAATCAGACACAACTGAGAGACTTTCACTTCACATACTACTCTATGAAGCTTCCCAGGCTTCACACATACAACTCTACAGAAGAAAAATGATGAAACCTACTAGAGAATTTACAAATGTAATTTTAATTATGTTTGTCAACTTATATTCTACTATATCAATAACTGGTCACTTAAATCTAGCAAAATACCTAAATGTTAAATCAAAATTGCCTTTCTATAAGATGCCAGACTGACCATAAATGTACTTGAAATTTTCTAAGTTTTAAATTATTTTTCCAAATTTAGCCATAGTTTAAGATACATAATTTCTAATGAGCTCATGTATTGAGTGGAGAAGGCAATGGCACCCCACTCCAGTACTCTTGCTTGGAAAATCCCATGGATGGAGGAGCCTGGTAGGCTGCAGTCCATGGGGTCGCTAAGAGTCGGACACGACTGAGCGACTTCACTTTCACCTTTCACTTTTATGCATTGGAGAAGGAAATGGCAGCCCACTCCAGTGTTCTTGCCTGGAGAATCCCAGGGATGGCGGAGCCTGGCGGGCTGCCGTCTATTGGGTCGCACAGAGTCGGACACGACTGAAGTGACTTAGCAGCAGCAGTAGCAGCATGTATTGAGAGTTGTCTATGTTCCTGGATCTTTGGGATAATATATTCTTTTATCATTGAATTTTGAAGTAGAAGAGCAGATTTGCCTCTCCTCCTCCCCCGCTCCCCCTTCCATCTTGGAACCAGATTACACAGTTTGCATATCCTGTCTTGAAATCTTTTAAGAACAAAAATCTTTTGTCAAGTCATGTGCACCCTGGTTCTTTAACATTCTAAACGTGCTATGGCTGCTGCAATGTTTTATCGTGAAAGAAAAGAAAGGTTTTTGGCATATGATTAAAAAAAGAAAGAAAGAAACAAAGAAAAAAGAAGAAAAGACAAGAAAAAGAAAGAGAAGGAAAATCCTGAGCTCACAAATAGGCTACTGAAGAATTAGAGCTTAAGAAGGCACTGCTATTAGGTGTATTTCATAATATGAAAAGACAGGCTGGTTTGGGCCCCCTCGTCTGGTGGGATCAATCCTGTCAGTGCCATTTATTTGCAATCCCCTGTGATTTCTGTATCTCACCACCCTTTTGCATGAAAATGAACCATAAAGGCCATCAAAACACCTGCTTTACTGACAAGACCGATTAATGCTTTGATTTATCCCTCAGTCTGTGAGCTACTCTGCTGCTACAAGGGCCTTGGGTTGGCATATCATCCATCAGACTTTGAAGGTCTTTTTCTATGTCCCAGAGTTTCAGCTGTGAATGTCTTTTGTATATGCTGGAAAGTTCTGTTAACCCCAGAATACTCAGCACAGGTGGAAGCCAATGTTTTTAATCAATAACAGTTCAGGTATCTTAAGTTATTAATTGGCTGTAAATTATTAGACTAATTTGAAAGACCTTCAGGTTACTTAGGAGAGCATGTTAAGCACCTTATTGTTAAATAAGAAAGAATCCAGAAAAAGAAAACAGCTTTCTGTAGTTTACTTCAAATTCATTCCTTCAGTATTCTTCTAAAGTTAATATTTGTCGTTTTTTAAGTTGTATTATTAGCAGGCAGGCCTGAGAGCTATGTTTACATCCTTGAAGCAGGACATGGTAGTCTCTCCACTTCCAGACACGTAACAATGACAATCTCCTTCAGCCTAATCATCCTTTCTTAAGGAAAGGGAACACAGCCAGGATGCCATCAAACTGGGGCAGTATATGATATAACAGGATACAATTGCAAGATTCAATAAGATAAGCTAATCTGCAAAAAAATCAATAAATGCACCTGAATTCAGAAGACATCATCTGGCAAGATGCCTCTTTCCACTGGTATACTTTAAAGAGCAAATCTATTTTGTCTTTCCCAATTGAACTGATTTTATGCATTTATTTTCATGAGACTTGGGAAACACTTTCCTCTCATTGAACTTTAAAATCTTTTACGTTTATTTAGGAATTTGGTACTTGAGACCATATCATTTCAGCTTAAATACATTTGAAAGATTATTTCATGAATGTTCTACAAATCTGAGTGCTTTATTTGCTTTAAAAGATGATCCTGCCATACAAAGTTTGGGCAAAATGATTGTCATTAAATAGATAGCTACAGAGGAAGACTATTACCACTGGAAAACAAAAGATAACTATAGAAGGAGAAAGATGTTTTAAATTTTATTAAATAAGTTAATATCTAAAGGGACACACCTCAGGGTGCTGGTAATGCAAAGTGGTTAGCTTCAAAATAACAGCTGCCATGAAACTATTTTTTGATGTTCCTCTGTATTTCAAGAACACTCACAAAAAATCCATTAAGGTATGATAAAACTTAGAATAAAACGTCAGTGATATGCTACAACTAATGGCAAGCCAAGACTGCACAGCCAGTCAAGCTCCAAAGTTTTTCCCACCATCCTACCCCACAGCAATAAATAGTTTAGGCAAAGACATTAGGAGTTTCTTCATGTGCCTTTGCAGAAGTCAAGTAATTAAGTTCAGAGATGGTCTGTATTTTTCAGCTTTTAGAAAGTGCTAGTGCTCCTAATTTCAAAACCTACGGCAGCTGTCCTCTTCCTGCAAATGTGTGTTTCTGCTGAGAATTTGGCTCTGTTCCAAGAACAGGCATAGATGAAACCTAAGGTCCGGGTATAGTCTTAGCTTCAAGTCAGTTCAAAGGCCTGAGGGGACATCCAATTTGTGCTGTATTTATGTTTAGTCAAAATGACCTGGTTTAAAGTACCCTGCAGCTTCCTAGCAGGATGTACTTGGTAAAGATTAATAAGTCAAAAAATAAAAACAAAAAAAGCTTTCCTTCTTCTTTGCTTTGTTTCAAATTGAATTATCAGCAAACAAATAGAGTTTTGCTACAAAATCATTTGTGAGAAATCTTTGTAGCTAAGTCAAACAGAAATACTTGTAATCAAAAGCGGAAGATTGGGGGAATTTATGAATCTCTATGCATCTGAAAGCCTAAAGACATTTTTTGATAGAAAAGAAACAGGAGTGACATTAGTGAAACCAAAGTATTAGGGTTAACAGATCAGTGAGATGAAAAGTCAAAGCAAGTTTCTGTGAGAAAAGGAGGATGTTATCTATAGTTGTTAGGCGCCTGAACTCAAAATGAGACTGGGTGTGATTTTCATCTATGCTCCTACTAATTATAAGACCTTGACCTACTTACTGTATCACTCTGATCCTCAATGTTCTCACCCATAAACAAGGATCCCACTTCAAACAGATAATTTTAATAGATATAAGGTGCCTGTCTCATAGGAAACATTCTGCAAAATTTAGCTACTATTATTAGAAACACAAATTAATATTTAGCGAGCAATGTAAAAGATTTTAACCTCACTTTCAAAGATGAAGAAGCTATGACAATGCTCAGGAATAACAAGAGAGAAATTAAAGAGATCCAGTTTACTCCAGACCTTTGTGAGGATGCTCTTTGTACTATCATTTAATATTCCAATTAAGGTACAAGTGAGGGATGACAATGCTTTTTCGTGAACACATTTTCATGCTTATTAATGGTTTTTGTCACTAATAGGCTGGTGAACATAAATGACACTATGCTATACTATTATGGAGAGCTAATATCATTGGTTGCTATTGTTACTGTTGTTTAGTTGCTAAGTTGTGTCTGACTTTTTGCGACCCAATGGACCTCAGCCCACCAGGCTCCTCCGTTCGTGGGATTTCCCAGGCAAGAATACTGGAATGGGTAGCAATTCCCTTCTCCAGGGTGTCTTCCCAAACCAGGGATCTGACCCACACCTTTTGTATTCACAGGCAGATTATCACTGAACCACCTGGGAAGCCCCAATATCACTGGATTCATGGGTTAAAAATCAGAAGATTTGGGTTCTGCTAACTTCTTTTTTTTTTTGTCTCTAGCTACTAACCTTGAAAGTACATTTTCTTTAAAATTTACAAATTGATCATTTTCTTTTCTAACAATATCATAGATATGCAATGGAGATTAAATTTAATGTGTACAAATCTTGAAAAATAATCATATTTTTAATCTTTTTATATAAAGTGTATTTTATTGAAAAGGCAATGCATTTTCACAAATATGCATTTTCACAAATACGCATTTGGAAGACAAAGAAATTAGATAAGAATAAACAATGCACCAAATTAATATTTTGTTGTATTTCCTTCCAGTTGTTTTTAGAGTAAGTGGCTGTTTGTTAATATGATTGTATTCAATTACATGTTTTGTTTATACAAGAAGATCATGCTGAATATCTCCCAAACATTATTATTCACACATCAGGCTTCCCTGTGTTTGATACACTTTTGCACCCCAGAGAAGCAGTACCACACTCATAAAGGTTTACTGAAAGGTACTACTACATGAATGGTAATTTAGTTCACTCCTTTGACTATTTAAGAAGACAGACTGGAAGAGTTGTCATCAATAAAGGACTCAGCTAATTTTTTCATTCCATAAACATTCAATAACCTTACTTTAGAAATGCAATCTTTGCTATGAAAGTGTTAGTCACTTGGTCCTTTCAGACTCTTTGCGAACCTGTGAACCATAGTCCTCCAGGTTCCTCCGTCCATGGAATTCTCCAGTCAAGGATACTCAAGTAGGTAGCCATTCATTTCTCCAGGAGATCTTTCTGACCCAGAGATGAAACCCAGGTCTCCTGCATTACAGGCAAATTCTTTACTGTCTGAGCCACCAGGGAAGCCCCAATCTTTCCAAAGAGAATTTAAAAACAGTTTTAATGGTTTACACCTTCAACAAAAATCTTTGTTTCTAGGAGAAGTGAAAGCCAAACAAACTTTTTGGCCAACACAATATGTACTAGATTTTAAAATATTTTCTAATTATAATCCTATTATTATTATTTGGACCAAATGAGGCAACAGGGTTACAAGGCTTCAGTTCAGTTCAGTTCAGTTGCTCAGTTGCGTGCGACTCCTTGTGACCCCATGAATCACAGCACACCAGGCCTCCCTGTCCACCACCAACTCCTGGAGTTCACCCAAACTCATGTCCATCGAGTCAGTGATGCCATCCAGCCATCTCATCCTCTGTTGTCCCCTTCTCCTCCTGCCCCCAATCCCTCCCAGCATCAGGGTCTTTTCCAATGAGTCAACTCTTCGCATGAGGTGGCCAAAGTATTGGAGTTTCAGCCTCAGCATCATTCCTTCCAATGAATAACCAGGACTGATCTCCTTTAGGATGGACTGGTTGGATCTCCTCGCAGTCCAAGGGACTCTGAAGAGTCTTCTCCAACACCATAGTTCAAAAGCATCAATTCTTCAGTGCTCAGCTTTCTTCACAGTCCAACTCTCACATCCATATATGACCATTGGAAAAACCATAGCCTTGACTAGACGGACCTTTGTTGGCAAAGTAATGTCTCTGTTTTTGAATATGCTATCTAGGTTGGTCATAACTTTCCTTCCAAGGAGTCAGCGTCTTTTAATTTCATGGCTGCAATCACCATCTGCAGTGGTTTCTTATACATGGATAAATCTTTATTTAGAATTTTACTACAGTGGTCTTTTAGTACATGAAATAGATTGACTTCAAGATAATGGCTCCTTAACACACACTGCGGGTTAGAATCTTGGCTCTGTCAGGCTCTGTGACCGTTGGCGTATTTTATGCCTCAGTCTATCTTACAAGGTAGAGAAAGACATACTACCAAAACACAAGATACTGAAGGAAAAAAATAAAATTGTTACGCCTGAGTAATTTCCTAAAGTATTAAAATTTATACAAAAAGTGGACTCTGTGTATTTGTTTTGCTTTGGGGGAATATTCTTTGGGCAAAGATGCTTTGTAAAGGAAGCTGCCACATCATGCAGTGCTTTCACACTGACTGGATGCAACTGTGAGTTGCCTTAAACTATTAATAGGAGCAGGGTCCCCAGTACAGCCCATGCTCCGAGTAGTGGAAATTTAAGAATTAACTTTGACATGAACAAACAAATTAATTAATGCTGATGATTAGAAGGAGAAATCAACTTTTTGGTCAAAAACATTAATAGGAGGTATAACAATAAAAATAAAAATATGATAAAACCATTTCCATCTTCTAGAGCAGGATCTGGTAAACTTTTTCTGTAAAGGGCCAGGCAGTAAATGTTATATGCTTTGTGGGCCATATTATCTTTGTTGAAATTACCAACTTTAACACTATGTAAAAACAGCCACAGATGATGCATAAATGAATGGATGGATGATGCTGAGATACAATAAATTGTATTTATGAAAACAGGCAGTGGTCTGGATTTGGTTATAGGTTTCTGACCCCTGTTCCTGAGAACAGTTACTTTTCCTTGATGCTAAACAAACTAAATACATAGACAATCCAACCACAGTACTCAACCTTATAAAGCTAGACTTATTTATCTCACTGAATAACAGAGCCAAAAAAACAAGTGTTTAACTTGAGAACCACTGATATTTACTGAAAGCTTTTCTATCTAATCCATCACCACTCCGTTATATCTCTTAAAGAGCTCTCCATCACTCTGATTAGTTACCATTACATTTCACCTAGATAACACAAAACTAACATCCAATGGTTTATTCATACTTAATGTTGTCCACTCTCCATGAGGTAGTCAAAATCCTTTCAAAATTTTATCACATGCTCAACACAGTTCAAAGCCTTGCAATTACTCTTAGCATAAAAACAATATCCTTAACCTCACCCCCCCAAAATAGTACCCTGTCTATGCTTAATCACTTCTTTAGTGTGATTTTTGCTCTCTTTTTTTTTTTCCTGCTCCAGTCACAGCAAAATTATTTATGTTTCTTATGTTTATTCCTTTGCCGCATCTGTTCCATCTGATATGCTTTCCTTCTGAGCAGATTCCTTAGTGCAGCTGATCCACATTACCTGACTTCTTTGGTCTTACCAAGTTTCTGTTATGTATCTTTCCTCTACAACAACTGCAAAACTACAGTTTGTAGCTTATTTCAGAGGTTATTTGATTGGCTCTTTCTTTACAACCTGATTCTAAGTGCCGCAAAGGCACAGGCAATGCTTGTTCTTGTTCACTGTTGTGTTAACAGAGCCTAGGAGAAGATCTGACAAACAGTACCCTATAAGAATTTGCTGAAAAATAACAGTAAGTGAAACAGGAGACTTCTGCTGTTAAAATAAACTACATAGATTAAGAAATTCAGAATTAGTATACAATGGAAAAAGGAAGGATAAGAAAGACAAAAGTGAAGAAATTTATCCAAAATACCATTTTTAACAACTTACACAGCAGGTATTTCTTTCCTTTATCTTTTTTTTTTTCAACTTGAAGTAATATCCCCTTTATACAAATATGAAAAAAATTATAATATAGTTCAAAATTGTGTTATTTATTGAATACTAGATAATTAAGTTGACATTATGTTAATGTTCCATTTCTAATTGTATAGGTTCTACACCTATAGTATAGGGGCATAAATGTTAGCATATTGGTGCTTTCACATGACAGATTTGAATATGCTCTCACTCTAAGCTTTTAGTACTTAATAAATTAAACTTGGGAAGAGCTCTGCTTGTCCTTCACAAGTCTCATTAAACTAGAAACTAACTAGTAAGAATGCGTTAGTTTGAGTTAATGTCTGTGACATCTAATACACATGACAGCAACTTCTTTGGAACAATAAGAGCAACGGAGCAGCTGAGCAACAGCACAAGCTCCAGCTTCCGCACGCCTTGGGAAGCTGATGAGGAGAAGCAGCAGGAGACCAAAAGAGCAGCACTTTTATAAATATCATTCAGTTCATGTAGAATGAGATAGTTTAGTTCCTCAAGGCAGTAAAATGTCTGACTGATTAAATTCACGTTCTCTCTTTTTGTTGTCTTCTTTCTACTTCAGCAGTTTATTTCTTAACGTGTGACATTCTATGGATGATACAAGGTCAAACTATTCTGAAATCAGAAACTTCTTACTATTATACAATGGTCTTTATACTTTTATTTACTCACAAATCCTAATAACTACTACTTGCCCATAGGACAATGATTGGCCATGAGAATATATTCAAAGATTTGTAAGTATAATTCAGATGTTAAAATGTCCTTGCAACCAAAATCTGAATTTACTTATGATTTTGGGGTACTTTTCTTCACAGAAGTAAAATGGGGGAGGGAAACCTCTGGTTTTGTTAAGCAATTGTACAAACAAGGAAAATAAGATTTAAAAGACATAAAAAGTTGCTAACTTGATTACGTATTAGCTCATAGAGTAAAGAAATAAATGATAGTCTCTGTAGATAAGAGATACGGGATTTCTTTTCAGAAGATAATATTTATTAGAACCAAACAACAGAATCAAGTGAAAGTATTATAAAACCTTTAAAAACTGGAATTCCTAGAAAGCACGGATAGCAGTTTGAATTTAATTTATTTATTTGGTCATAGGGCTGCATTTCATATCAGGAGTTATAAAATAATTCTGAGAAAATTAAATTCTCAAACTCTGAGAATTAAATTATTTGACTTATATTTAACTATATTTAAATTATTTCTCAGTTAACTGAAAAAATAAATGAGAACAAATGAACTTTGCTCAATTCACTGTCCTTGGCCTAAAGTTCTAGAGTTAAATCTCAGTCATCTTATTGTGTATAATGAAAGTTTTTGAGTCATCTCTTTAAGTAGTGTGACTAGAGAAAATTGCACAACCTAAAAGTAGCAACTTAAGTTTCATTCAGGTATCTAACTGAGGACTGTAGCCTGGGAGACAGCCTCCCAGATAGCTCTGAGGTATTGCTTTGCAGAGTTATGGGAGGAGCCAGGATATACAGGAGGGTTTTGTTGGAGTGGTGGTGGGGCGACATGTAGTCAAACATCAAAAGAGTGCGGCTAATCACAAGGAGCAGACATGTCAAGTTAATGAGGAAAGACTTTTCTATGTACGAGAAGATGCAAGAGCCTGGGCTCACTGAAATTACTCCTGAGACTCACATCTTAACTATCCAGGGCCAGCATCCAAGCACAGAAAGTTTCCTGTTTTTCTCCATCCTGAATTCCCCTCAGGTCCCCTTCTGGGGAAGTGGGAGGCTGCAGGGGCTGGTGGCTGGATCTGTTCCAGTTCTTCTGAAAAATTTTTTCTGAAGAAAAAAATTCTTCATTGACTGGAATAGCAGGTAACATTCCCTTTCGACAGTAGTAAATAGCTAGTCACCCTTGAAAATAATCACCTGTCTCACTGGCATAACACAGGAAAAATCCAAGCTCTCAAGAGAAACTGATTTGCTTTTGTTGATACCAAATGCCTTTTATTTTCACTCTTTCTTGAAAGGTTTAAAAACTTTTTTTTTTTTTAAACTTTACATAACTGTATTAGTTTTTGCCAAATATCAAAATGAATCCGCCACAGGTATACATGTGTTCTCCATCCTGGGAATGCCCTTATAAGTTTCTCCAAAGTTCAGTGGTGATAGTCCACTGTTACTGAACAAGGAAATATAAGTGTGGAAGAAACACATTAGATCAGAAGCAGAACTGTTGAAGTAATCAAACAAGGAGGCCATTAGACAGAGGTGGCTCTAGTAGTTTGGAACCCTGGAACCCTGAGTAAGCAATGAAACCTGAACCAGAGTCATTTCCTGAAAAAGCCTCAAGGGTGAGAAGAACAAGAAATCACAAGTAGTCCACTAGGTTTTCCCAAGTCATGCAACCACTTAAGCAATAACCAATCAAAAATTTCCCCTTTGCTTTTGCATATTCTCTAAAACACCTTGCCCCTAACTCCTGTTGGTGGAGAGCTGCAAACCACCTCCAGTTTGGCCCTGCCTGGTAGAAATCAAAGTTTGCTGAAATAAACACTTAAATTTTTAATATGCGTTGATTTGTCTTTTAACAAGACCCAAAACTAAATCTAGTCAAGGCTATGGTTTTTCCAGTGGTCATGTATGGATGTGAGAGTTGGACGGTGAAGAAAGCTGAGCGCCGAGGAATTGATGCTTTTGAACTGTGGGGCTGGAGAAGACTCTTGAGAGTCCCCTTGGACTGCAAGGAGATCCAACCAGTCCATTCTAAAGGAGATCAGTCCTGGGTGTTCTTTGGAAGGAACGATGCTAAAGCTGAAACTCCAGTACTCTGGCCACCTCATGCAAAGAGTTGACTCATTGGAAAAGACTAATGCTGGGAGGGATTGGAGGCAGGAGGAGAAGGGGAAGACAGAGGAGGAGATGGCTGGATGGCATCACTGACTCCATGGACGTGAGTTTGAGTGAACTCCGAGAGTTGGTGATGGACAGGGAGGCCTGGCGTGCTGCAATTCATAGGGTCACAAAGAGTCGGACATGACTGAGCAACTGAACTGAACTGAAACCTAAATCCCTGGGCATAATAAAAACAAAGAAATCATCTTCCATTACAGTAAGTTCAACATCCCTAAATCCAATAGCACTTTTTATTTGCAATCTCACTTGATATTTAACCTGCACTTGGCACCATTATGGAGAAGGCAACGGCACCCCACTCTAGTACTCTTGCCTGGAAAATCCCATGGATGGAGGAGCCTGGTAGGCTGCAGTCCATGGTGTCGCTAGGAGTTGGACACGACTGAGCGACTTCCCTTTCACTTTTCACTTTCATGCATTGGAGAAGGAAATGGCAACCCACTCCAGTGTTCTTGCCTGGAGAATCCCAGGGACGGGGGAGCCTGTTGGGCTGGCGTCTATGGGGTCGCACAGAGTCGGACACGACTGACGTGACTTAGCAGTAGCCGTAGCAGTGGCACCATTAACCACTGCTGCCTTGAAATGTAGCTGTTGGCTTCAGTGCCCTGGCTGGCCTTGAATCTCCTTCACCTCTCAGCCAGCTGCTCCTTGTCAAGGAGCTTGTTTGACTGATTCTCCTTGAGCCAACTTTTAAATATTGGAAATCCTCAGAATTCAGCCATCATCTGAACTACCTGCATCTTCTACTTCACACTCTGTGGTGGCAGTTTTATCACCCTACATCCATAAAATCCAAACCTCTCACATGGTTTCTCAATTCTTTTTAAACCCAAATCTGATTAGGTCCTCTACTCAAAATCTTTGAATAGCTCATCACTACTTTTCCTCAAAAGAACATCTTTAAAGGGTCTAAATGGCTCATTATCTAACCCTTGCTTTTCTCTCAAGTATCATTTTATGCAGCTCCTCAGCTTCAGGGGCAAAATGTCACTTATTTGCCTTATCTTGATTCCTCAAACACACTTCTTTCTGCTTCTGGGTCTTAACACATGCTGCCCTCTGTCAGAAAGTCTCCCTCACACTTTCTGTGTATTAATTATCTTCTTGTAATTCAGATATGCATGATGCAATACTTCCTCAAGGAGGACTTTTCTACCCTCTGAACTATTAAAGACCCTGCCCTGTTTTATTTTTCTTTCATGGTACTTAAGACTTTTGGTAATCATGCTTGATTTACATAAGTATTTTAAGTAATGTTTTTCTGTCTTCCTACACTGATTTATCTTTGTATCTTTAGGCCCTCCTTGAAGGCTTGGTACAAAGTAGCTGTATAATGAGCACTGGCTGAATAAATGGAGCAAAGGACACATTTTATATCTTTAAGCCTTGTAATAATCCTTTGGAGGAAAAAGAAAGGTAATCTTATTGTTTTCATCTCACCAAGAAGAATCTGAAACCGGCAGAAGTAAATGGCTGTGTTTATGCTCACAATGAACAATTTGAACCTGATAACAAAACTACACTGTAACTTCTATCGCTTTCCACCTCCCAACATACTCAGTATTTCTGTGGAGTAAATGTGTAAACGTACAGGATGGGGATAACAGTCTCTTCAGTTAGACAGATACGGTTTTAAATCTGATTAGGCCATTTATTTGCTCTATGATTTCAGGCAAGTAATTTAATTTAGGGATTGATTTCCTCATCTATGAAATGGAGTTGACAATATGGCAATCATGTAACATAATTGCAGTAATTAAGTGACATAAGTAATATAAGGCAAAATGAAGGGCAACTACAGGTTCAATAATAGTATCAAAATTTTTTATGTGCACACATGGCTCAATTTTTAATAGAATGTTATTGTTTATATATTTTTTTTGGCTCTTTTCCCTCCATATACAAGAGATCTCATTTCCTAGTTGATTGTGCGATACTTACCTAGAAGAGAGTGAAGTCAAACTTATATCAATCTTATGATTTTAATTAGACATTCACAGGGCATGGACAGTTTTCTGACAGAGCTAGGATTCTGCAGTTTCTGCCTTATTGCAAACCAGATGACTGGACTGACTTTATGCACTATAAAATCATATAAATATATATGTCTATGTAACAACATTAGTATAGAACATTTTTAAAGGAAAAAATCTATTTATAATTACAAAAATCCTCTCAAGACTAAGTCCATTTGTCCTTCTATTCAATTTCACATGCCTACTTATTTCTTATATCATTATCATATTATGCCTTTATCAGTTCACATTATTTCATACGTATCTTCATAATTATCAGTTCAGTTCAGTTCAGTCACTCAGTTGTGTCTAACTCTTTGCAACCCCATGGACTGCAGCACACCAGGCTTTCCTGTCCATCACCGACTCCCAGAGCCTGCTCACGCTCATGTCCATTGAGTCGGTGATGCCATCCAACCATCTCATCCTCTGTCGTCCCCTTCTCCTCCTGCCTTCAATCTTTCCCAGCATCAGGGTCTTTTCCAATGAGTCAGTTCTTCCCATCAGGTGGCCAGAGTATTGGAGTTTTAGCTTCGGCATCAGTCTTTTCAATGAATATTCAGGACTGACTTCCTTTAGGATTGACTGGTTTGATCTCCTTGCAGTCCAAGGGACTCTTAAAGAGTTATGTTCATAATTATAAGTTATGTTCATAAATATAATTCGATATCAACAGATGCTCAAAAATCTTTAAGTGTTTCTCTGTTGCTGGACATAGGATATTTACAATGGCTTGCAATTATAAATAATATTTAATTATTATAAATAATATATAATTATAATTTTACTTTACTTTTCTTTTGTTGAATTATTTTCTTTAGATTAATTCCCCAGAGTTTGTGATTAGTATTTTTTCCATTTTGTGTTTGCTAGACATTAGTAGTCTCTATCTGAAGAGATTAAATATTAATATACACAAAATTCTAGTGATCCATTGCACAGATTAGGATTAAAAATTGTAAACTGCACATTCACACAGTGTTTAGAGAATATGGGTTATTAGTAACTGGGGCCTTGGGCTGTATTTATAGTCCAAGAGGGCAACTTTGAATGATCCTCTTCAAATATGGTTATTTATTGAAGAAAGTAAAAGCCATATTATACTTCTCCTAATAGTGCCAAATGTAGTGTCACACTCAGTTGACCAGAATGGCATACAAATAGACAAGACTAGCAAAGGATGCATGAATCACAACTTTGTTATGGCAAAGGTGCTTGAATAACTCAATGAAGCCATGAGCCATGCTGTGCAGGGCCACCTAAGACAGACGGGTCATAGTGAAGTGTTCTGACAAAACATAATCCACTGGAGAAGAAAATGGCAAAGCACTCCAGTATTCTTGCCTGGAGAACCCCATAGGCAGTATGAGAAAGACAAAAGGATATGATACCAGAAGATGAGCCGTCCCCCGACCCAGGTCAGAAGGCTGAGGAACATAAAGAAGGTTGAGCACCAAAGAACTGATGCTTTCCAGTTGTAGTGCTGGGGAAAACTCATGAGTCTTGCAAGAAGAGCAACCAGTCAATCCTAAATATTCATTGGAAGGACTGACGTTAAGGCTCCAATACTTTTGTCTACCTGATGTGAAGAGCCAACTCTTTGGAAAAGACCCTGATTCGGGGAAAGACTAAAGGCAAAAGAAGAAGAGGGTAGCAGAGGATGAGATGGTAGACAGCATCACCAACTCAATGGATAAATATAAGCAAACTCCAGGAGATAGTGGAGGACAGAGGAGCTTAGTATGCTGTAGTCTATGGGGTTGCAAAGAATCAGAGTCAATTTAGAGACTGAACAACAACAAAGCAAAGGATGATCAATCAATATCATGTATAATGTTAAGGTTAAAAGATCCATTTTTTTTTTGAGTCAATTTTGTTTTCCTAGTATACAAATAAGAATTATGAACTCTAATTTTACCACATGTAATTATATTATTTCTTTTCTGAGGTGCCCAGACATAATCTGGAATCAAATTCTCTCCCAGTTATCATGAAAATTCTAAACTAAATTCTAAGATTGTTTTCAAGTTGCATATCATAGTTGCCTTCAGAACAGTACCTAACCATCTTTGAATTGGTAACATTAGCACTTGCCTGTTTCACTTGGAAATTACTGCAAATGATGCCAGAACCCTCAGTAGAACTTTGCTTCACTTTAACTGAGTCTTTTTTTTTTTTTTTTTAACTGCTACTGCTACTGCTAAGTCACTTCAGTCGTGTCCAACTCTGTGCAACCCCATAGACGGCAGCCCACCAGGCTCTCCCGTCCCTGGGATTCTCCAGGCAAGAACACCGGAGTGGGTTGCCATTTCCTTCTCCAATGCATGAAAGTGAAAAGTGAAAGTGAAGTCACTCAGTGTGTCCGACTCTTAGTGACCCCATGGACTGCAGCCCACCAGGCTCCTCCGTCCATGGGATTTTCCAGGCAAGAGTATTGGAGTGGAGTGCCATTGCCCCATTTAATTAAAAATTAAATTAAATTAAATTAATTTTAAAAATTTAATTAAAAAATTGCCATTTTTAAACTGGTATTGCCTAAATTGTTGCAGAACTATCGTTAGGTTGTACCAGATAAATGAAAGTACCCAGGATAAAGCTCAGGATTTCTGGCCAAAATGTTACATAAAGAGCCAAAGTTTAGTGTGAGATGTAAAATCATTTTCAGTAAAATACATATTTTTCATTTTAAAAATAAGTTTAAAAATGGAATAGAAGATTGTTCTCTGCTGCAAGACAGGATTTAGTTATGAATCTTAAATTACTTTTCCATACTATATAATAAAACTGGGAAATGAAACACAACTGGTTTGAATAAGATGTTTGCCTTTTCTCTCATTCTTTAATATACTGTTTAATTTATGGAGGCATTTTCATAAATGCATAAAACATGTACTTCACAGTACAAAATGATCAGAATGGCTGTTTCTCTTCCCATAATTTTGTGATTCACCAACATTAACTTTATTTAAACACAACAGGTTCTCCCCCAAAATCCCACAAGCACCATTACTAAAAGCAATTCAGCAATTTCATATCATTTGATTTTTGGTGTTTTCATGCAGTTTTTGTAAAAATCAACTTGGCTAGATCATGATTATTTCAAATTCTGAAAAGCAGTATGTTTACATTTTGCTCTTCCTCTTGGTTATAATCATTCCTCTCTTTCTCTCTCTAATCCCCAAAGTAGATGAGTAGCCTCTATTATGCTCTCCAGATACAAAGCAATCACCTGAAATCCTAAGTGTGGCAGCTTTTGTGACATCACCTCTTAAATATTTATCACTATACTTATATAATCTACTCTTGGGATTTCACCAAGAGTGACTAAAGATAGAAGATACATAACTATCCATTCAGAGATGAGGTACTGGGTGAAGTTTTGAGAAGATTTGTGCTCAATTTCTCACAAGCTACAAAGCAGAGAATATTTTGTGTTTCATAGTTATTTCCAACTTTGAGAAATGCATTTAATCAGGTTTATTTCCTGGTTCTTAATCTTACAATAGTGTACAATATCTTCACTGCTCATTTTAGAACTGATATGCCCAATAATAGAAAGTCCAGAGAACTGAATTTCAGTCACAAATAAATCTTGGTAAGCAGAGGAATGAACTTCAAAACTAATAACCCAATACTTGATGGTAATATGAAAAACAAAGACATTAAAGGTATTCTTTAGATTCAAGGTCATTCTAAATTTTGGACTAAATGTATTCAATATGTATTTTTCTGCTACTATTGTTTAAGGAAACTGCTAAAGAAGCAGAATAGGAAGAAGAAAAATAAATGTAACCTCTGAGTTTTAACTATGTGTTTCATTAAATTGATATGTTTTATGTCTAAAATGAGAAAGGATTTTGAAACTGCTTTGAGATTTTCAGAGGGAAACTAGCAAATAAGTACATGATTAGAAAATGACGGTTACAATAGTTAGAAAATGGACATCATATCATAAGACATATCTTAAGATAATGCACTTGCTTCTTACTTCAGATGGCAGAAGCAGAATTTATGAAGGGAAATGACACGGAGCTGAGTTCTGACTCAGTTTGAATTTTTCATAGATGCAATGGTATAGGGTGCCTTACTAAATAATGAGTTCCAGACCCCAGGTATTTTTGAGCAAGGTCAATGATTGTTAGCAAAATAGGATGCCTTATAGCTTTTGATATACTGAGTGGAATATTTGACATTCTCAGTTCTTTCCCAAATCTAAGATTGTATTTTTTCTAAATAATTTCTTTTTGAAGGGATGCTTTCTGAAACTGTTGTCTTGGTAAGTTATTTGTTCTTTACAGGAAACATATCATAGGTATTATAAGTGAAGGAATGTGTGTTCATATTTATAGCTTTTGTTTGCACTTCAGGCTATATGATATTACATGCAAAATGAATTGAAATGAGAAGAAATATCAGATTCATTATCCACGTAGGATTTCATTAGTAGAAATAACAAATTTCAACATTTTCTTCTTCTTCTTCCTAGAAATAATTGTAAATAGTTATTCAAGATAAACATTGCATATATCAGTAATAGGGCCAGAAAACAGTAATATAAGAGAAATATCTACTCAGTTTGAAAATGAAATTACACTGTAAGATATGGATATAGTCAGTAAAATTTCTTAAAAGTAATTATTCTATCATATCTAAGAGTTGTCTTAGGTAATTCAAGGACAAAGTAGTCCTAAATCCTCTTAATTGTAAATAATTTAAGAAAAGCTTTGCTACAGTTTCAAAGACACAGTTACCCAAGGAAATTTTTGAGTAATTTATATATTTAATATTGGAAAAGATCTTTGATATAAGCTGGCAATTCTTTGTTTAAAAAAATACACTGCAAAGAACTTAAAATGCTTAAAAATTATTCAATGAATTTTTAAATTTTTGTTTCCTATTAATACTTAATCATAATATTAATAGCTAACACTTGATACAGTGCGTATTATGTGGCAGGCATTTTCTAAGCACTTTCCATAATTAAGCACATTTATTTCTCCTATTAACCTCAAGAGAAATAGTACACCATTTTACAGGTGTGAAAATTGAGACATAAAGATGTAAAGTGACTTGATGATAATTATTTAGGTAGGAAGTAGCAGCCTTGAGTGTGAAATCTTGGGCATTCCAATCTTTGGTCAGTAGGCATTCTGAACTCCTGCACTATTCTGTCTCTCCAAATTGTGGTATTTTAAATGATCCCTTTTAAAATTTCATGCATAAAAATGTTCAAGGATGGCAGTAAGTAAATGGGAGTTCGCTAAGGAATTTTTTGTGTGTGGTTCAAATTTCTGGGATAAAAATTTGAAGGTGTTTCAAGGTCATTTCTAGGCAGTTACTTTGTGGAAATGTCCCATCCTGGCATCCTAGAGTTTGAAGACCAAGTTACAGAGATAGGGGTAGATCTCTGAGGCCTGTGTGAGGAACCACCTACTAAAATGAAGTTCCTGGAACATTATTTCTAACAGAGATAATTGTCTTGGCTGTTCTAGGAATGCTGAGAGAAGCAAGTGGAAGGGCTGAGAGACCCAAGAAAGCAAAAGTAGCATTAGTCAGTGTGTGCTAGTCTCACTGTGATGGGCTCAGGCAAGGTCAGTATCAGCAATGAGAAAAAACTGTCCTGTGACCTCCATGAATCTTGGGCTTTAAAGGTGTATTTTAATGTCTCCTTCTTCAGGTCCAGGAGCCCAGAAGTGTCAGGGGAGTTTGTAATTTCCTCGGTTCTGGCTCGTCACAACAAAAATCTGAAGCGACAGACCAGTGTTACAGCCCTCGGAATGACCAGTGTTACAGCTCCATGTTACAGCTCGGTTTTATTTAGAAAGTAAAGAAAAATACATCCTGGAGGCATGAGGGCATGTCATCCCAAAACACGTGAAGAGAAGAGAGGCCTCCAGCCTAATTTTGGCCTCTTTTTATATGTTTTTTCTCTTCTCCCTGGGCCTGCCCTATGTAAATTGGGCCAGTCAGGGGTGCTGCTTATTTTACCTGTGGTCCTCACTCTAGTCCTCGGACCTTCCTGTGTTCTATTTTCGCAGGCCTTTCCCTTCTTTGTCTTTTAGCCACTGCCGTTTTGAAGCACCGTTCCTTTTCCTATTCTAACTACCTAACAAGAAATAAGTTGAGAGAGGCAAAGGTAATGTAATGGAAGGTTATAGAGAGGGCATGGAGGGCTATGCAAGGTCACCAAGGAAAATAACAGTAGCAGTCGCTGTATATTCTGGGGAGTGGATTATAATTCCTCATTACAGCAGACAAACTAATAAACACAGAAAGAGATGAGGCTCCATTGGCTAGTATTCCCCATCAACAGGGGATCCAAGAAGATAGCATGTGGCTCTGAATAGGAAAAGAGAATAAAAACAAAAAAAGTAAGAGAATTACCAGCGTTGTGTATGGACCCAGGGAAATCAGGGCTTAGTGAGGTGAGGTTAGCTAAGAAGTTAATACCTGTCTTTTTATTTTTTTATTATATTTCAGCAGTTTTTGTTGTTGTTAATGTTTTTGGGTATTTGGGTGTATTTGTGTCTACACATCTTTTGAGTTCATTCATATACTGCTTAACAATGGATATATTCTTAATCACCTCAACTAATTCTTCTGTGACATTTTGAAAGTGTTAGTCACTCAATCTGTCTGACTTATTGTGACCCTATGGACTGTAGCTTGCCAGGCTCCTATGTCCACGGAATTCTCCAGGTAAAAATACTGTAGTGGATAGCCATTCCCTTCTCCCGGGGGATCTTTCTGCCCCAAGGATCAAACCTGGGTGTCTTGCAAAATGGCAGGCAGCTTCTTTGCAGTCTGAGCCAACAGGGAAGCCAACTTCAGGTAAAGCGCAGCAATAAAAAATCTTGTTTTAATCACATAAATGTCTATTTTATTTATCCCATTCTAAATAATATAATAATATATTATATTAAATGATAATATCACATCCAAAGAATTTTTTTTAATTCATTTGCAATAACTTAAAAAAAATTTTACCTCATTGAAATAATAGTTAGACCTTTTTTTTTTTTTTTCTTTTTCTTTCAAGTTTTTTGCTGATATTCTTAATTGCTCTTATTAGCATCTGTAAGGGCCATTGAGAAGGCCTCAATGAAGCTTCCTAAATCAGTTTTTCTCTTTTAAAAAGTTCTTAGGTTGATTTGATTTTTTAAAGAACACCTAAACATACTGAACCTGAACCAGCCTCCAGGGATGGTAGGCAAGCACTGAGCATTTGCTCTATGAACATACGAGGGAGGGACTTACATACAATGAAAAACAGATGCCTGTTTTCAAACTGTGCTCCAGTAGAGAATATTTGTGAGCCTGATCTGTTAATACTGTTTGCTAGAATGATTAATTCTCTGAAGACATCAATATTCTAACTTGCTTTCAATCCATACCATTTCCTTTCCCCTTCTCTATCATATTTTCAGAAACTTGGCCTTATGTAGAGATTGTGGGAATTTTTGTTTTGTTTTGTTTGTCTTCTTCTGTTCTAACTGAAGACCTATATTTATAGCATTTGCTCAGAGGGCATTCATTTGAATTATCACTGAAAAGGTTGCCGTCAGAGGGGGAAACATTTGAGAATGATTCAGTACAACATGCCCTTTTGTCTAACAAGAAGCTGCTTCTCCATCACTCTTAAGTTGCAGCTCAGAGAGAGCAGCAAGCATGTTCAATTATTCATGTTTTCTAATTAAGCCTTGCTGATTGCACCTAAATGGAAACTTTATTTTGAAGAGATTGTGTTCTTAATGTTTTTCACTAGAACAATAATTTGTCTGAGAGTAACCTAAGTCTCTTTAGGATCCTGAGTAACTAGCTAGTGGGGTTTTGTATTAACATATAGGTGTTACATATAGATATGTGTGAGAGTGAAAGTGAAGTCACTCAGTTGTGTCTGACTCTTTGTAACCCCATGGATTGTAGCCCACCATACTCCTCTGTCCATGGGATTTTCCAGGCAAGAGTACTGGAGTGGGTTGCCATTTCCTTCTCTAGAGTATCTTCCCAACCCAGGGATCGAACCTGGGTCTCCCACATTGTAGACAGATACTTTGTACCTATCTGTATTATCTATATTAACATAAAGATATTAGCATCACTGACCCAGTGGACATGAGTCTGAACAAACTCTGGGAGATGGTGAAGGACAGGGAAGGCTGACATGCTGCAGTCCATGGGGCTGCAGAGTCATACATGACTTAGTGACTGAACAACAGGAGCAACATAGGTATTACCTGTCATGCTGAAGGCTTCCAAATTGTTTACTTCATGTCTTATTTAGAGGTGTCAGTGAATCTTCTTTCTGCTAATGACTTTTTAGTTATTGTCAGTATTTCAAAATTAAAGAAATGACAGACCCAGATTCTGTTGCTGTGCAGTTATTCAGCAGTCACTGTAAGATATACTAAAATCACATTTCTTTTAAAACTGAGCAAAATGATCTGAATTATTATATTTATGTACTTGTCTTTTCTTTTTTGTTTCCATATGGATGAAAAGTATGTCATACATAGACTGGCCAGCCATCATTATTTTGGGCAGTATTCATCATAAAAAATATTTGGCTTTAAACATGAATATTTCTTATCATTTTCTAATGATAGTTGACTAAGGTGAGTTTTCCAAAGGCTTCACAGATGTATGTTTTCTCAAAATGATGAAATTTAAATTATTTTGGGACCAGGTCCTGAAAGTGAGAATATTAAACTATACCTATTTAAACCTATTTAAAGTACATTCATAAATGTTTGACTATCATCCACTGAAAAGCTTGAAATGAATATACTAGTACTAGTTCATCTGAACAATAAAACACTGACAAATAAAGTTCTGAATCATCCATTTTGGCTAACATTATCAATCAGATTACATAGAGAAATGGCCACTCTGTTACTTCAGAGAAAATATCCAAGTTTTAGTGTTTTCAGAAAGTAAAGTATCTTTTGTAGAGTGTGTTTTGGTTATTAGAAGTATATATATATTTTTTATTTTCTTTGGTAGAATTTATGATGATTAAAGATGTATCTTAAATAAAATGATAGATCTTTACTAAAGATGACACTTTGTGATATATTTGATATGTATATATCTGTTATAATTACTACATTTTCTCAGATTCATATTTATATTAATATGTAAAATATAGGGCAGGCTTCCCTAGTGGTTCAGAGGTAAAGAATCCACCTGCCAATGTAAGAGATGCAAGTCCTATACCTGGGCCAGAAAGATCCACTGGAGTAGGAAATGGCAACCCACTTCAGTATTCTTGCCTGGAAAATCCCATGGACAGAGGAGCCGGGAAGACTACAGTCTATAGGTCACAGAGTCAGACAAGACTGAGCACACAAAATACAAAGCATTGAAACAGAATTCAAAAAGTGTTGAAAAATTACTTAAATTTTATTTAACTTGGGAAATAGAATTTAAGACAGTCTGAATATTTTCTGCATATGTTAATTTTTTTGGACAATTTAACCTTTAATTTTCAAGGGAAATATCAATCATTTCATTTCACTTTATGATGGAAACACAGTGTGAAGAAACTTTCACTTTTGGACAGATCTTTATACACAACCTTAACCAGGTTAATATATGTTTTTCAATGATTGAGGCATTATACACCACTTTTTAAGAAAGAAATTCAAATGTTATGTATACAGTCAAGTAGCATCAAAAATACTACAGTAAAATCAAATATGAAAGCATATAGCATTATAGTTGGAAATTGAGTAGTTTAAAGAAGACAGGATAGATTTTCTTGTGATATATTTATCTCATCCTCCAAATCTCTAATTACTTTTGATTAAGTTCTTCAAATTAGTCCAGGGATAATACAAAAGAAACACCACTTAAGAAAGAACTGACTAAATGCTATTTGAAAAAACATGTCTTTAGAGCAGAACTACTTTTTAAAACATTCTAGAAATTTATTTATTAAGACAAAATTGTATAATAGATAACTCTGAAGTAGATGAAACCCTTTATTGCAGATGAGTAGAATTATCAGACATTCTAGAGTCTTATTTTCTTATCTATTGCAATGCTATTTACAAATAATATTGACTGATTTAAATAGGGCTCAATCATTCACACTGTTTTAGGATGTCTACAGTAAATTAAATATCTAGAATTTAATTTGAATTTGGATTCTGTTTATAATAGTGGTTTATACTGCAGATGAAGGACATTTATAAAATGGATTTTCTGAATTCTTTTTGACCTTTTTACATAGATTTTTGCAAAGGCTATGGGACATTTTCAGAATGTACTCTAATTGTATTTTTTGTTACATTACACAGTTTTTAAGATATTATTGTTAGGGAAAAGTTAGGCCAGCATTTTTATCTTTCTTAATCTTCAACTTATTAGGGTAGATTTAGTGTCCATGCAACTATATAATATAGACCAAACTATGAAATAACACTACAAGTTTATATTTTATTTAAACCATATAACTCTGAAAATAGGTATTATTACCTTAAATGTATATGTGTGGAACCCAAAGGAATATAGTCAGAGTCATACAAGTAAAATATAAAAAGCTTAATCTTACTATAAGTACATTATATCCTAGCCACTTCCTAAATCTATGACCTCCTATCCTCACACTTAATGAAATTCAGTGATTAACAAATGACTTGAATTTTTTTTTCTCTTCTTTAGAGGAAAAATTCTAGAATCTTAATTATATCCAAATAGTATGTAGTACCCATGCATTCAACCTTTTTTATCTCCATCTGTATGTCCTTTAAAATATGTATCTTACAAGTGAGTTTGTTTACAATTGGAGCACTCTCCTGTCTGTCAGTGAAGTTTCCTCCTTATTTGAAAATCATTCTCCTACTGGTTTCTAAATACTCTTTCCTAGTTTTCCTTCCCACCACTCCATTAGTCCAATAAAATCTCTTTCAGAGATCTCTATTACACAGTCTTACCTTTACACAGTTATTTCTCAAGGTTTCCCATTTTATTAGACATACTCTTATTGCATTCTCTCATTAACTACAATGAGGGATTCAAATGCTTACTACTAACTCATACTTTTCCCCCTCATCTCTAGATTCACATTCTAATTGCTTAGGGATAGCAAAACTATTAGGTCAAAAGCCAAATATATTCACATCTTTGATAATTTCTCGTGCTTTTGTGTTTCCTATTCAATAAACATAACCAGGTACTCATTGCCAAGTCCTACACCTTACAGTTATCTTTGACTTCTTCCTTTCCCATTTATTTTCTTATTATATTAAATTAGTATCATAAAGCTGTTTAATGTAATAGCAACTCTTCTTTTACTAAAGCTTCAGTGTTAACACTGCCTTCCAGGAGATTTTGCTCGAGGTGTTGAGACATATGTTAAACAAATAATTTCACACATATACACATGAATACCATGAAAACATAGCTATGTTAAAAATCTAGACCACTATATTTAGAATAAAATGCCTTCTCATATTAAAAAAAAAGAAGCAAAACAACAATTTAGAATGAGAGATACTATATTCCAGGACAGCAAATAATGAAACATTCAACCTATTCAACCTTAGAGGAGATCAGGAAAGGCGTTTTTAGAGGAAGGGAAACTTGAGCCATGATCTAAAGTATAAGTTTTAAATTTACTGATTGTGGGATGGAAAAGACAGACTTCTAGGCAGGGAATTGTAAGTATAAAGGCTGTTAGGTCAGAGGAAACATAGAAAGTGAGAGAAGCTAAAGGAAGGCCAGAGTTACTGGAGGGAAAGAAGCCTGGGAAGTATGATGACAGATTAGGAGGAGGAGAATAAAGGAGCGGAACATGCATATCCTATAGAACTTATAAAGATTCTGTGAGAAGAGTAAGGTTTTAGGCAAGGAGGTGATATAATCAACACTTTTCAAAACATCCTCACATATAGTTAACAATTATGTTTATTTCTATTAACATTTAAATATTGCTTGAATCTGTCCCCTTATTCTTTGTCGTTGCCTTTCTCATTTTTGCTGTAACAGTATTCTACCTCATTTTCTTGCCTCTATTCTGTCTCTGCCAAGGCATCTCCTTATTGTCCTTGGGGAAATGACCAAATGTTATTCTGTTACATAGAGTCATTGTTTGTAGAACTTCCTAAAGTTCTCAATCCATGGAGAAGTTTTGAGAAGAAAGGATTTCATCATGTTTATGGTCAACATAAATTTGAGAAGTGTCCCATAATCTATCCCTTACTTGGTAGTTAACAGTGCAAATCCTGCAGAGATGGTTTTAATTAAACCTTTGTTTAATCAGGCATTTCCCAAGGTCAATTGACCTGATCTGTTACCAAACCAATTTTGGGTGTGCTTTCTGTACATGCAGAAAAACCAATCTACTGATACCAGCTTGTGACAAAAAGTACAGCATTTATCACAAGGCCAAACTAGGAGAATGGGCGGCTGATGCTCAAGAGACTAATGACTTCATGATTCTTTTGAGCATGAGCTCTCAGGAAAGGGCTTTTAAACACATGTTAGAAAGAGGGTTGTGGGGTGCATGATCAGCTCATACTTAATCTCTGATTGGTTAATGGTGAGGTAACAGGATGATGTTTTGGGACTCTCAATTATCAACCTGCTGATTCCAACTGATGATCTGGGATCTAAATGTTGGTGGTCAGCATGCAGTTAACTTCTTCCCTGGTGGGGACTGCAGTACATGCAAAACAACTTAAGGATATGGCTCAGGATATTGTCTACAACCTTTGAGGAGGGACTGAATGTCTTTGACTTTGTGTTATGACTAGACCATTATTATTTTGACTTGCTTGACTATTGTCTTTTGTTTCTGCATTTTCTCATTTCACTTATTAAATCTGATCATTGGAAATCAGAGAAGGTTTAGGAGGCAAAAGTTTTCCACAAAAAAGGTGGGTATATGGGGTTAGAGGTCTGTTCCTAGGAAGGTCCCATATGGTCCTGATCAGTTTCAAGTCTTCTTTTTTCTCCTATTAAGAATTACTAACATCCTTCAATACCAACACTCTTTGAAACTTATTTTGAATCATTGCCTACAGCATGAAGACTGAACTACCAAATAAGACATTCAGGGTTCTATTTTAATGACTTGCTTCCTTCTTTCCTTTATAGTTTCACTCACAACACATGCTCAGTTACAGAGCTGTAGAACTATCCATAGTCCCCTGAGCTTCCCCTGTGCTATTTCACAATATGTTTTTCTTCAAAATGCTTCTGTTATTTTGTACTTGGCTAGTCTCTATTCCAGACAATTCAGTTGCCAAGTTCATTGAGATTCCTTCCCTTATTTTCAATCAGACTTAAGGAGTCGCATTTTCCTCTTGGGCATATACTTATTTTAAATTCATGACCCTTTGTTGCTTACTCCTAAAAATCTAATAGTAAAGAGTAAACTCTCTCAGGGCCAAGACTACTCTTCTTTCCTTCGTATCCTCATTTATCAGCATTGTGTTTGGAATAAAAATAAGTTGCAAAACAAATGCCTATTAAATAAATAAACAAATGCAAAGACCCAAACCATGACTAATAGCACATTAAGGAGACATAAGGCAAAGTTCAATTCCTCAATAAGCCTGTAATGTAATGAGAGTGAAAGACTAATGACTATAGCAAAAAGAAGATTAAGGAAAATCCTTTGAGAAAAGTTTGAAGTTTATATATGGCTGGATGAACTGCAGCAAGATCCCTGGAGTTCAGTTCAGTTCAGTTCATCTCAGTTCAGTCGTTCAGTCATGTCTGACTCTTTGTGACCCCATGGACCACAGCACGCCAGGCCCCCCTGTCCATCACCAACTCCCAGAGTTCACTCAAACTTATGTCCATTGAGTCAGTGATGCCATCCAACCATCTCATCCTCTGTCCCCTTCTCAACTGTTCTTCAATCTTTCCCAGCATCAGGGTCTTTTCCAAGGAGTCAGTTCTTCGCATCAGGTGGCCAAAGTATTAGAGTTTCAGCTTCAGCATCAGTCCTTTCAAAAAATATTCAGGACTAATTTCCCTGGAGTAGGTATTATTTTTAAATGGGCCATCAAATAGATTCAAAGGATTAGATCTGATAGACAAAGTGCCTGAAGAACTATGGACGGAGGTTCTTGACACTGTATAAGAAGCAGTGATCAAAACAATCCTCAAGAAAAAGAAATGCAAAAAAAGCAAAATGGTTGTCTGAAGAGGCCTGACAAATAGCTGAGAAAAAAATAGAAGCCACAGGCAAAGGAGAAAAGGAAAGATATGCCCATTTGAATGTAGAGTTCAAAAGAAAAGTAAGGAGAGATAAGAAAGCCTTCCTCAGTGATCAATGCAAAGAAACAGAGGAAAATAAAGAAATGGGAAAGACTAGAGATCTCTTCAAGAAAATTAGAGTTAACAAGGGAACATTTCATGCAAAGAATGGCACATCAAAGACAGAAATAGTATGGACCTAACAGAAGCAGAAGATGTTAAGAAGAGGTGGCAAGAATACACCGAAGAACTGTACACAAAGATCTTCCTGATGAGATAATCATGATGGTGTGATCACTCCCCTAGAGCCAGACATACTGGAATGTGAAGTCAAGTGGGCCTTAGGAAGTATCACTATAAACAAAGCTAGTGGAGGAATTCCAGTTGAGCTATTTCAAATCCTAAAAGATGATGCTGTGAAAGTGCTGCACTCAATATGCCAGCAAATTTGGAAAACTCAGCAGTGGCCACAGCACTGGAAAAGGTCCGTTTTCATTCCAATCCCAAAGAAGGCAATGCCAAAGAACTCTCAAACTACCGCACAATTGCACTCATCTCACACGCTAGTAAAGTAATGCTCAAAATTCTCCAAGCCAGGCTTCAACAGTACATGAACCTGAAATCCCAGATGTTCAAGCTGGTTTTAGAAAAGGCAGAGGAACCAGAGATCAAATTGCCAACATCTGCTGGATCATGGAAAAAGCAAGAGAGTCCCAGAAAAACATCTATTTCTGCTTTATTGACAATGCCAAAGCCTTTGACTGCATGGATCACAATAAACTGTGGAAAATTCTGAAAGAGATGGGAATACCAAACCACCTGACCTGCCTCTTGAGAAACCTATATGTAGGTCAGGAAGCAACACTTAGAACTGGACATGGAACAACAGACTGGTCCCAAATCAGGAGAGGAGTACACCAAGGCTATATGTTGTCACCCTGTTATTTAATTTATATGCAGAGTACATTATGCAAAATGCCTGGCTGGAGGAAGCTCAGGCTGGAATCAAGATTGCCAGGAGAAATATCAATAACCTCAGATATGCAGATGACACCTTATGGCAGAAGCAAAGAAGAACTAAAAAGCCTCTTGATGAAAGTGGAAGAGGAGAGTAAAAAGTTGGCTTAAAGCTCAACATTCAGAAAACTAAGACCATGGCATCCGGTCCCATCACTTCATGCCAAATAGATGGGAAAACAATGGAAACTGTGACAGACTATTTTTGGGGTGCCCCAATTCACTGCAGATTGTGACTGCAACCATGAAATTAAAAGATGTTTGTTCCTTGGAAGAAAAGCTATGACCAACCTAGACAGCATATTAATAAGTAGAGACATTCCTTTACCAACAAAGGTCATCTAGTAAAAGCTATGGTTTTTCCAGTAGTCATGTATGGATGTGAGATTTGGACCATAAAGAAAGCTGAGCACTGAAGAATTGATGCCTTTGAACTGTGGTGTTGGAGAAAACTCTTGAGAGTCCCTTGGACTGAAAGGAGATACAACCAGTCCATCCTAAAGGACTTCAGTCCTGACTATTCATTGGAAGGACTGATGTTGAAGCTGAATCTCCAATACTTTGGCACCTGATGCGAAGAACTGACTCATTTGAAAAGACCCTGATGCTGGGAAAGATTGAAGGCAGAAGGAGACAGGGAAGGCAGAGGATGAGATGGTTGGATGGCATCACGAACTTGATGGACATGAGTTTGAGTAAGCCCTGGGAGTTGGTGATGGACAGGGAAGCCTAGTGGTGGTCCATGGGGTCACAAAGAGTTGGCCATGATTGATTGACTGAACTGAACTGAACGTCACACAATATCTCTACAGAAGAAAGATGGATATTCTGTGTGGAACTGAGATGTGCAAAGTTATGTATCCCCAGGATACAAAATCTACCCCAGTTTATGTGGTGTACAGGTACAGGATTTCTTTTCAGAATCAGAATTATATGTTCTACGAGGATGATGAACCTAGGAGGAATGTGCGAATAGGACTGTCATGAATATTAATTTTAAAGAAGATTCAACCAACAGGATTGACTTTAGAAGAGCCTGGACGTGAGGAGACTATTTAGAATGCATATAACAATATTCTAGGTCAGAGAATGACCTATGAAAGGCCAGATAGCAGTTTCATCTTGGCAGGCAGGTCACAGGGTCTCTGTCACAACTACTCAACTCTGTTGGTAAAGAGCAAAAGCAGCCACAGACAAAGTGAAATGAATGAGCATGTCTATGCTCTAATAAAACTTTATTTACAAAGGAAATAGCAGCCTGGGTTTTTCTTGGAGACCACAGCGTATAAGGTGAAAGTTAACAAAAGTCTGAACTCACTGATAGCAGTGCCAGTGGAAATGAAGGGATGCCTGTAAGGAAACCATAGAAGTGGAATATACAACATTTTTCTCCCTGCATATGGGTGGCAAAGAAGGAAAAGTGTTAAACATGATACAAAGAGTTGAGACTCAGTCGCTGGAAGGCTGATGGTGCCACAGAGAGAAATAGGCATGTTAGGAAAAAGGCTATTTGGAGAGCAAAGATGATTACAATGGGAAAGCCAGTTAACAGGAAAGCTGCACAGTGATAGGAGCAGTCAGTTCCACTAAACTGTGAACAATACTGAAAACTCCAAAAGTCTGTACTTGGCAATGAGTTTTAATAAATTTGTTCAAACTTTTCAATTTTCACATTATAAACAATGAAGAAGTATATGAGTTTCCTTAATAGTACAGCATGCCTGATGTGCTTTTCTTAGCATTCTATACAGAATGTATTGCTCTTTCACCCAATCATCTGGGATATAAAACAAAGTGTGCTATTATAGAAAGCATTTATTTTAGAAATAATAATCTATTTTTTGCTATAAATAAGTCTACAATGTATGTTGCTTGACAAATGTGACCTTATTCTTTTTTCTTTATTCAGGACTTCCAGAGGATTTAATTTTGAATGTAAGCAGCCAAACTAAAATAAGATTAACTATAAACTATTTTTCTCCATTTCTTTTTCTTAACAGGCAAACGTTACTATGCATTTCAATTAGAAACATAGTTGTCAGGTGGGAAGGAAGAAGGAATAAAGTGAGTCAGCAATGGAAGAGGACAGACTTCTTTACAGAGTCTGCTTCCTGAAAAAAAAAATCTACAAATGAATTATTCAAAGCCAAACTGAAACTAGTCAGCAACAGTGAAATAGGGTTCAATACACCTGAAACCTGTTTGAGGGAATGAGTTTAACTTCTACTTCTTAAATTTCTATAACATTTTCTTATTAAAACAAGAGTCAGAAAAAATTCCACCTCATTTTAAGGGGCCTTCGGACATTGCTATTGTTATTCTCTATGCCACGGAAAGCTTTTCGTTAGTTAAAACTGTGCTCCTAGCTGTAACATCATATACCTGGGACTCAGCTGCTTATGGCTTTTAAAAATTTTCTGTCTCTTATTTTCTTCATTACCATTTAATCCCATTTTTAGTAACCTCTCTCAAAGATCTATTTGGACTTTAGAAACAATACAGGAGTCCTATCCCAAGTGGAAACATGGATCCAGAATGCCTTCCTCCTATTGTGAGTCAAACTGAATGCCCTCTTCAGAAAAACCTGTTATATATTAAACACTCCAATTAAAATGTGCTCGCTTGGGATTTTTAAAGAAAAATTATAAAAGGGTTGCTTGCTATGCATTTGAAAATCTATTCCTGGATATGTGTAGTGATATTCAAAACACCACTTGCCTATGTCTCCTCTTGTCTTGTTCTATTAAATGAAATAAAATGAATCATTTAGCAGATTTGGAGTGCTGCTAGGTTATAACTTATTCTATTATTCTACAGACAGATCTGAATGTATCTGATATATCATATTAACTACAATAAGGAAATATTTAAAACTGAAAAAGACAATGAAAATAATGCCCATATGTGCTGGGAGAATGGGTCTGCTGACATCTGATAGGTTTCTTATATAAATACATGTCTTCCATGTTGTCCTAAACTTGATGATGTTTTCAGGGCAACTGAAAATACAGGCAGCTTTAAATTCAAAATGAAAAATAATACCTGATGATAGGATGCAGTGTTTAAGATTTTCAAATTAGGTAAATTATATAAATGACTCAAAAGACTTGAAGTATAAACAAATCATACAAAATACAGCAACAATCATCAACTGGGATATGAATATCCTTGGGAGGGTCAGGAAATTTTTCCAATTGGTATATGTGTGCAGAGATAGTTTTAAGGAAATCAGTATCCAGATTTTCAAGCTCTATATGTATAGGCCTATCTCATTTTCTTGTGCTTCATTGTGATTGTGCTATTTACAGATTGAAGGTTTGTGGCAACCTTGATTCATGCAAGTCTATCAGTGCCATTCTTCCAACAGCATTTGCTCACTTCATGACTCTGAAATCATATTTTGATAATTCTCATGGTCTTTCAAACTTTTCCATTATTTTTTTAAATATATTTTATGGTGATCTGTGATCAGTGACCTTTGATGTTACTATCATAACTAATTTAGCACATCACAAAATGAGCCAATATTAGACTTAATCCATAAATATTGTATATATCCTGACTGCTACACTGACCACCCATTCCCCTGTGTTTCTCCCTCCCCTTGGGCCTCCCTATTCCCTGAATCACAAGAATATTGAAATTAGGTCAATTAGTAAGTCTACAAAGGATTGTAAATGTTCAAGTGAAAGGAAGAGTCACATGTCTCTTGCTTTATTTAAATCAAAAGCTAGAGATGATGAGGCTTAGTGAGAAAGTATATCTAAAGCCAAGATAGGAAAAGCTAAGCCTCTTGCACCAAACAGCAAAGCTGTGAGTGCAAAGGAAAAGCTCTTGAAGAAAAAAGTGCTACTCTAGTGATAACATGAATAATAAAGTGAAACAGCCTTGTTGCTGATATGGAGAAATTGTGAGTGGCCAGAAGAGAGGGCCAAACCAGTCACAACATTCCTTCAGCCAAAGCCTAATCCAGAGCAAGGCCCTAACTCTCTTCAAGCCTACAAAGCCTGAGAGAGGTGATGAAGCTGCAGAAGTTAAGTTTAATGCTAGTAGAGATTTATTCATGGGGTTTAAGAACAGAGACCATCTCCATAACATCAAAGTGCAAGGTAGAGTAGCAAATGCTGATGTACAAGTAGCAGCAAATTATCCAGAAGATCTAAGATAATTAATGAAAGTGGCTACCCTAAACAACAGATTTTTGATGCAAGTGAAACTCCTATTGGAAGGAGATTTCATCTAGGACTTTTGTAACTAAAGAGAAGTCAATGCCTGGCTTCAAATAAAACGACAGGCTGACTCTCTTGTTAGGGGCTCATGAAGTTGGTGACTTTGCATTGTTCATTTACCATTCCAATTATCTCAGAATCCTTAAGAATTATGCTAAACCTACTCTGCCTGTCTTCTCTAAAAGGAGCGACAAAGCCTAAATGACAGCAATCTGTTTGCATGGTTTACTAAACATTTTAAGCCCACTGTTAGGACTTAATGATAAATATATATATATATATATATATATATATATATATATATAATTTCCTTCAAATACAGCTGCTCACTAACAGTGCACCTGGTTACTCAAAATCTCTGGTAAAGATGTACAACACGATTAATGTTGCTTTCATGCCTGCTAACTAACACAACATCTTTTCTGCAACCCATGAATCAAGGAGTAGTTTTGACTTTCAAGTCTTATTATTTAAGAAATGAATTTGTAGGACAATAGCTACTATACATAGTGATTTTTTGATGGGCAAAGTCAATCAACAACCCTCTAGGAAGAATTCATTATTCTAGATGCCATTAAGAACATTCATGATTCATGGAAAAATTCAAAGTATCATTGTACACAAGAGTCTGGAAGAAGTTGATTCTAAGCCTCATGGATGACTTGAAGGAGCTCAAGACTTCGGTGGAAGAAGTAACTGCAGATGTGGTGGGAACAGCAGGAGAACTAGAATTAGCAGTGAAGCCTGAAGATGTGACTGAATTGTTGCCATCTTATGATAAAACCTTAACAGATGAACAAAGAAAGTGGTTTCTTGAGATGGGAACTACTGAAGAAGATGCTCTGAAGACTGTTGAAATGAAAACAAGGGATTTAGAATATTATATATCAGTTCAGTTCAGTTCAGTTCAGTCGCTCAGTCGTGTCTGACTCTTTGTGACCCCATGAATCGCAGCATGCCAGGCCTCCTTGTCCATCACCAACTCCCGGAGTTCACTCAGACTCATGTCCATCAAGTCGGTGATGCCATCCAGCCATCTCATCCTCTGTCATCCCCTTCTCCTTCTGTCCCCAATCCCTCCCAGCATCAGAGTCTTTTCCAGTGAGTCAACTCTTCGCATGAGGTGGCCAAAGTACTGGAGTTTCAGCTTTATACTTGGTTGATAAAACAGTGGCAGGGTTTGAGAGGGCAGACTCCAATTTTTAAAGTTCTATTGTAAATAAAATGCTACCAAACAGCATCACATGCTACAGAGAAATACTATGTAAAAAAGGAAGGTCAATTGATGTGGCAAATTTCATTGTTGTCTTGTTTAATAAATTGCTGCAGCCACTCTGTCAGCAAACGCCACCCTAATTAGTCAGCAGCCATTAACACAAGCAAAGCTGAAGACTCAGATGATAGTTGGCATATTTTAGTAATAAAGTGTCTTTTCATTAAACCATGTACATTGTTTTAGACATAATGTTATTTCACACAGCAGACTATAGCATAGTATAAACATTACTTTTGCATGCACTGGGAAACAAAAAAAAACAAAACTGTGACTCACTTTATGTTATGAGATATTCACTCTATTGTGGTAGTCTGGAACCAGATCTGCAATATCTCCCAGGTATAGGGAGATATTGTATTTTTTTCCAATAGGTGAGACAGTTGATGATGCATCTTTTTTCCCACCTTCCTTTTCACAGTTGCCATGCTCTCATCTTACAAAAGAAAGGTAAATCTCTTACAAATTCTGGATTTTGCTGCAATTATTTTTACTTAATGATTTCAACTTACTCATTGCTCAGTTCTCACCAAATAATACACTGTCCCTGAGGGAAAAAGGCATTGTGCCATTAGGCATCAATCGCACAGCAAGGCTCCAGTGCTTTATCTATCCATGTATCTAATGCCATTTAATTATCTATGTATCTCAGAATTAAAATTCAGAAGTGAGATTATTGTTGAGATATTTACTTAATATTGGAAAATTAAGGCAGGCTTTTTCTAACAGGAAGTAAAAATGATCTTGCTGTCTTATTTAACATCAGGCCTGACTTCGGGAATTAAGTTATATGTCAGATATTTCCCATTAACTGAATGATCCAAAATATCAGCCCCAAGATTGCAAAGTACATGATACTTCTACAGCATTTTATCCAAAACTTGCTCAATGATATTTTAATTTTTTCAAATCCTCTGTGTACAGCTGGTTAAAAACAGTTGAAAAAGAAACAGGGATAAGTTACAGTTACTTGACATGTCTGGTTAAAAAATTTTTTTTGGGAGTAGCAGAAATTAAGAAAATAAATGATAAGAAATTTTATTTTGAACCAAAAGAGTTTCAATCATTTGTTTTCACTGAAAATGAATAAAAAACTAATTGATGTGTCAGATGCTTGTCATAAAGAAATATTAACTAACTGGTGTTCTTAATCAGCATCTAGTAGCACTCAACCAATATGGTTTTACAGCAGTTTTTTGAGGGGATGATGGACACTGAAAAAAATTAGGAAAATCTCATAAATTATCTAATTAATTTGATTACTATAGACAACCTAGACAATTCAACTACAATAAATATTTAATTAAAAAGTTCGTGCTTTTTTTTTTTTTTTTTGGTTTGCCACAATTATTCAGATACATTTAAAATTTATTTGTTTAGTTTTTCTTGTATTGGCAATCCTCATCATTCCAAACACCACAAAGATCAGAATTCATTCATTTGGGCCAAATAACCTTAAAAAATTTTTATAGTGTAAAGTCAATGTTCTAAGTTTTCAGTACATAATAAATTTATCTGAAGATTCCTAATAGAAATTTTATGAGAAAACCTTTTAGAACTTTAACAATAATTTTCTATACAAAGCATACCCATCCCTCTATTTACTTTAAAAAATCAAATATTACAACCATTTTTGCTAAAGCTTACTGGTTAGAACAGTGTTTTCCAAAGCTCAGAATGTATACATAAGATGGCTGTAGCTGGGAGACAGGCATAGAACAAAGTAGCACTGAATCATGTAACTATTTCTTTATCAATTTCCTTTCAACCTTTAATTCATGAAGGACAAAAATCAGTTTGTTGCTATTAATGCTTGAACTCTGTTCTAACACTTTTCATTCTTCCTTAGCATGAGATAGAATTTAACTAAAATTTAATACTACTGAAATATTTTCACTGTTGTAATAAAATATAGCTGTTAAGTATTTATGCTTTGATGGCAGACAATCCTTATCCAACTGTGGGCTTTACTACTTACTAGCTTGATGACCCAGGTAAGTTTCTCAACCTCTTTGTGCTTCAGTTTTCCTCATATATGTTCATATCTACTTTTGAGGGTGTTAGCCTATACTGAGATAACATTTATTCATGTAAAGTATCTCAAAAATTTATTTTCTGTCACATAACATAAGCTCAAAGTTGTTAATTACTGAATATTTTCTCATATTACTTTGTGTTGATTTCAGGTGATATTGGTTTCCCATTTACAGAAGTATAAAAGTATAATGCTTAAAAGAAATATTTAGTAGATAATTGAATACAGATATTGGTATATTATCAAAATAACTCCTACTTTCATGCTAGGAAGAAGTATCTTTTGGCACTATAATGTCCCTCCCTGTGAAAATCTAGAAAACCTGAGTAAAGTATCACAATAACCTGTTTCAAAAGTGTTGGAAGATGCCAAGATGTTCAGACTTAAATTGAAAAAAGTAGGGAAAACCACTAGACCATTCAAACTAAATCAAATCCCTTATGATTACACAGTGGAAGTAAGAAATAGATTTAAGGGACTAGATCTGATAGACAGAGTGCCTGATGAACTATGGACGGAGGTTTGTGACATTTACAGGAGACGAGGATCAAGACCATCCCAAGAAAAAGAAATGCAAAAAGCAAAATGGCTCTCTGAGGAGGCCTTACAAATAGCTGTGAAAAGAAGAGAAGCAAAACGCAGAGGAGAAAAGGAAAGATATACCCATTTGAATGTAGAGTTCCAAAGAATAGCAAGAAGAGATAAGAAAGCCTTCCTCAGCGATCAGTGCGAAGAAATAGAGGAAAACAAAAGAATGGGAAAGACCAGAGATCTCTTCAAGAAAATTAGAGATACCAAGGGAATATTTCATGCAAAGATGGGCACAATAAAGGACAGAAATGGTATGGACCTAACAGAAGCAGAAGATATTAAGAAGAGGTGGCAAGAATACACAGAACTGTACACAAAGATCTTCCTGATGAGATAATCATGATGGTGTGATCACTCCCCTAGAGCCAGACATACTGGAATGTGAAATCAAGTGGGACTTAGGAAACATCATTACAAACAAAGCTAGTGGAGGTACAGAATTCCAGTTGAGCTATTTCAAATCCTAAAAGATGATGCTGTGAAAGTGCTGCACTCAGTATGCCAGCAAATTTGGAAAACTCAGCAGTGGCCACAGCACTGGAAAAGGTCAGTTTTCATTCCAATCCCTAAGAAAGGCAATACTAAAGAATGCTCAAACTATCGCACAATTGCACTCATCTCACATGCTAGTAAAGTAATGCTCAAAATTCTCCAAGCCAGGCTTCAGCAATATGTGAACCGTGAACTTGCTGATGTTCAAGCTGGTTTTAGAAAAGGCAGAGGAACCAGAGATCAAATTGCCAACATCTGCTGGATCATCAAAAAAGCAAGAAAGTTCCAGAAAAATATCTATTTCTGCTTTATTGACTATGCCAAAGCCTTTGACTGTGTGGATCACAATAAACTGTGGAAAATTCTGAAAGAGATGGGAATACCAGACCACCTAACCTTCCTCCTAAGAAATCTGTATGCAGGTCAGGAAGCAACAGTTAGAACTGGACATGGAACAACAGACTGGTCCCAAATCAGAAAAGGAGTAGATCAAGGCTGTATATATTGTCACCCTGCTTATTTAACTTATATGCAGAGTACATCATGAGAAACACTGGGCTAGATCAAGCACAAGCTGGAATCAAGATTGCCGGGAGAAATATCAATAACCTCAGATATGCAGATGACACCACCCTTATGGCAGAAAGTGAAGAGGAACTCAAAAGCCTCTTGATGAAAGTGAAAGAGAAGAGTGAAAAAGTTGACTTAAAGCTCAACATTCAGAAAACTTAGATCATGGCATCCGGTCCCATTACTTCATGGCAAATAGACGGGGAACAGTGGAAACAGTAGCAGACTTTATTTTTGGGGGGTCCAAAATCACTGCTGATGGTGACTTCAGCTATGAAATTAAAAGACGCTTACTCCTCGGAAGGAAAGTTATGACCAACCTAGAGAGCATATTCAAAAGCAGAGACATTACTTTGGCAACAAAGGTCCATCTAGTCAAAGCTATGGTTTTTCCAGTGGTCATGTATGATGTGAGAGTTGGACCATAAAAAAAAGCTGAGCACTGAAGAATTGATGCTTTTGAACTGTGGTGTTGGAGAAGACTCTTGAGAGCCCCTTGGACAAGATCCAACCAGTCCATCATAAAGGAGATCAGTCCTGAGTGTTCATTGGAAGGACTAATATTGAAGCTGAAACTCCAATACTTTGGCCACGTGATACAAAGAACTTACTCACTTGAAAAGACTCTGATGCTGGGAAAGATTGAATGAGAAGGAAAAGGGACGACAGAGGATGAGATGGTTGAATGGCATCACCGACTTGATGGAAATGAGATTGGGTGAACTCTGGGAGTTGGTGATGGACAGGGAGGCCTGGTGTGCTGTGGTCCTTGGGGTCGCAACGAGTCAGACATGACTGAGCAAATGAACTGAACTGAGCTGAAGACAACCATGCCTAGAGGAGCTAAGTTTCCAAAGAGAAGGAAACCCTGGAGAAATTAGTCATCATTCTTCATGCTGCTTTTCTTTTTAGCACATCTGCCAATCTTTGCCTTTGTTTGAAAAGAAATTACAGACAAATGGGCCTAGGAAAGTAACAGAGAAGTTAGAAGAACAACTGGAGATGCCAAATGGCTGGACAGACAAACATCTCTGTTCAGGGCTGCCAACACAGGGCAAGATCCAGAGAGGAGGTAGGCTCAGGGAAGTGAACTTAATATTGTTACTGTTTACATTTTATCAGCATTTGCTGAATTTTAAAGCTGGCTAGAAAGAGGCGACGAAAATGTGGGTGGGGGGGAAGCACTGCTCTACACGTTTCAACACTCAGAGATCACATATTCCATCAAGCCCCCAGTTAGCGGTGCCAGATGGGGCTCTGCAGGCAAGAATATGAGACCTGTACTTCCAATATAGGAGGGGTCCAATGCAGTCAACTTTCCACCAAGTGCCAGTTGGTTTCCTTGAAAATTCATAACTTTTTTGGGGCTCTATGTTGATCTCTTTCACTGGCAGTTAGGAAATTCAGAGGTGACAGTGGTCAGATTGGCCTGAGAACATATTGTTGGGTGTAGTCTTCACTTCTGACACCGTGTCTACTCTGTACAGGGGCCCACTGAGCCAGCTTGGCAGTTGACCATTGACAAAATCTACCTAATTATCTATTGACTAAGTCATTTTTCTCCTTGGTTTTTCTACCTCTTCTCTGAGAGTCATACTCTGGTAGGTGTTAACATGTGATACAAAAATCTTCCCACTTTGTGCCTCTATCCATCCGTCAAACAACTTGTCTCTATGGCAGATTTCCTCATTCAATCTTACAGTTTTTTCCTTCCAGGACTCCGACCAACTAACCAGATCATTACCATTGTACAAAAATCTGACTATAATCTTTCCTAGGGCTACTTCTGCTTCCAGTGGAAGTATGACAGGTGAACCACTTGCAGATTTGCCTAGTAGAAGACTTTCCCTGTTCTCTGTCTTCCAACTCATTCGCAGAAAACAGTTGTAATGCAGACACCATCTAGTTTCACTTGTATCCACACACCAGAATAACCCACCCATAAAGCAGGTAGGATTTTTCCCTTTCTTTTTCAGCTAGTCATAGGTATAGTCCACATGGTCACAGGTACAGGTGAAGGTTGAGTATGGATATAGTCAGGGTGGGTGGTATGGAGATCTGGGCTACCTGCTATCTGCTCATTCATGCCCACTTATCCTTCTCAGATTGATCCTTGATGTCCCATTTAGACCTGAGCTAGTAATGAACTGCTGTTGGCCCTGTTGGACTGTATGACTGAACCCATCTGATAAGCCCTGCTCATAATGGGTATGTCTGGATGCATGTTCATTTGCTGCCCCATAGACAGCCTTCTTTTTCTACCAGGGCTCAATAGTACCCCAAGAGCTGTTTCTTGAAAAATATATAATTTTCTAGTGCAGATCACATGGCCTTGCACTCAAGTCTCAAGGAACTGCATTATGATTCTCAGTGAATCTTGAAAACACTTGTATCTTTTCATCACTGAAATCTCTAACTCCATAAACTCTGCCAGATACTGTGATCCAAGCCACAGGCTGCCTGCACTACAGCCAGGACCTGCTGTGAAGCCTTTTTTCTTTTTCTATCTTTTTTTCAGAAACCCACTCAAGCCTAACAGTCTTCTGAACCTCCAAGTATAAGGGCCAAAACAGTAATTCCAAGTGTGCAGTGTGCTGCCTTTAGAATTCTTTGAGGCGTTCCAGACATTAGGCTCATTGTGTGTGTGTGTGTGTGTGTGTGTGTGTGAGAGGGGATGCAAAAGTGAAGCAATCTTAGTCCATACTATACATGGCCAAATTAACTTTCATAGTCCACCATATTTTCCCTCTGCATTACATAAATATAACTAAGAAGTAACCATATAAACCCATTTTCCTTATAGCACTGCCCCAATTCCAGTCCCACCCCCGATAGCCATCATTCAAATTACTGGATTACCATACCAAAAGCAGTATTTCCTTCCATTAGAGAATTTCCCTAAGATACCACCAGAGAAACAGTAAGCAATGGGTCACCAGTTTTTGTTCCATTTTTTTTTTTTTTTCCTTAAGATTGGGTTCTGTTTACCAGCCAGGCAACAAGTGAGCCAGACACCAAATCCATTTTTAATTTTTCGTTTCTTGGACTACTCTCGGTACTAATTCTGTCATGTCATCTCAGAAGAAGATATCTATATATAATTAGACATAAATGAGATTTATTGTGGTAAATGACCATTAAAGTAAAGGAGAAGGGCTTAAGAGTGGTGGAAAGAGCCTTTACAATGTGCTGGCCAGTCTGACATCTATGAAGAAAGAGCAGGGAGAAAGAGGATGAGATAGGAAAGAGTTCATGTTGTAGAACTGCTCTGAGAAAGTTGATGGAGAGACTCTTAGAATGGTTTCTCATTAAAGGAGTGACATATTGGGCAGAAATGGTCCACCTTTAGGACTCCTGACATACTCAGTCATGGTCTGGTGGTTGCCTGGAGGAAGTGGAGGAAATGAGCTAAGGAAGAAAAGAAAAATAAAGCATGATATTAAAATAGGGCAGAAAAACTTGGAGAAAATAAGCCAAAAGATAAAGTTACAGAATTTTTAAGCTGGATAAAATAACAGAAAGCCTAAAACATTTAATTTTTCAAAAAGAAAGTTAGAAACAGAAAAAGTAAGGTTGCATTCTTGGTATTTATGTCATTCATATTTCAAAAGGATTTGATGTGAAATAAAGCCAATTATCTTACAGAGTCAGAAGTAGATCATGTAAAACATACCAGGATTGTGGTTCTATGCAGTCGTTCCACACCTTTGTATGCATGCTTCTTTTATGTATTGAGAATTATGACAGGAAAAAATGGACAGCTCTTAATAGGAGAATAATAGAGCTAGTGTGAAAATTAATGAGATATAAGAATACACTTAACAGGAAAAAAAGCTGTAAAGGTAAAAAATGACCAATACTACTTCATGTAAACAAATTCAAAATAAATCTTGGATCTATATAACAGTATTAAATCTAAAGGAATTTTCCCACAATAAACTTAAATATGGCACAATGTACTGAATGTGTATGACAGCATAATGGGAAGGAAGATCCAAAACAGAATATAGAATCGTCTTCCAGTAATGATAGCACAACTTCCATTGGACTACCCCTCCCATAGGCAGTAATTATAAACACTGGACAAATGAAATAAACAACTCTGAATGCAATGGAGAGCAGTGAAAAAGGCATAGAGTATGGTTCATGCTGCAAACTTCTAGCCTAGGTTGTATCCTCAACTGTAATATCAGATCAATGTCTCATTATATCTAAAACGGCAGCAATAATAATGGCAGTGAGAACTCTGACGATGGTAACCAGATAGAGTTTTCATGGTAAAATCTCTATCAGGACTGTGCATTAAAGTCCAGGTTCTGAAAGATGCATTAGCTGGCCATAATGGAAAGGGCAAAACTCAGTACTGAAAATTTCTGAGTCTCAAAGAGCCTTATTAAGAGATCATCTCCCTACACCTGTCATGGATAATGACACTTTTCTCTCAGTTCAGAAGAATGATGAAGTGGAATTCCAACTGCAATAGTAACTGCAGGGAAGGTAAAAAAGATAGGAGTAGAATTGCCATTTCTAGGCACCACCTTGGTGCACTGATCAGGCTTGAGCTGTCCCAGTGGAGCAGCAGCAAAGCTCAGCCATAAACTACCCAAGACTATGGATAACCAAGTTACATGTTGGACTCTTGCAAGTATTTAGGAGGGAGTTTGTTGTAATTCACTGGGTTTCTTGCAGCTGTGCAGTGGAGTTCAGAGATCAGTACAATTTGAAGACAGAAAGAAGTTAACATGACTAGTTTACTCACAAACTGGAGAGGCTTATGATATCTATAGCATAAGCTCTGTATATTTTATAAAGATACTGTATATTATTCATGGAAGCTTTTAATATTGCTGATTAATTTTGTAAGAAGAACCCAGATCTCTAAGAATTCCCAAATAATACAGTTGTGGATGTTATCACTGACATATAAGCTCTCATTTGAGTTTCATTGGTTAACAAGAGAGAAAAAAGATTTTAAAAGCAATGTTATCTTTTGTGCTGCATAGGTTTAAGTAATGTTGTAGAAGTCTTTCTTTATCTGTGTTACATATTTAATCTGGAGATGAGGTTAGCTAATGATATCATGGAGGTGAATCTTGAAAATCTAAGTTTGAGTGGCAGACAAAGGATGGCACTGGGAAAGTTCAGAGGCAGGAATCCAAGGATTCTGTATGTAGGGCAAGGCCCCTAGGATGGCAGTCAAGATCAGCAATACATTCAAGTGCCCATGGGTAAAAAGCTAAGTCCAAGGAGTATGTATCTACCACTGAGGTGAACTTCAAAGACAAGGCTTACAGAGTAGAGTGCTGATTTTCAAATGATTGGTTCCCTAAATTAGAATTTTAAAAAAGAAAGGAAGAAAGAAAGCTCAGACATGGAGGTAAATGAGGACATAAAGAAGAAAAAATAAAATAAATACATAGAAACATCTCACAAAAAGTTAAAAGCAGTATCAGCACCTGAATGAGTTAAAGTTATAAATGGGAAAGGATCTCAGCAAATTTCCAAAGGTGAGAGAATTCCAGGTATCTAAGTAACCATGAAAATTTGTTTCTGTGTGTCTGTTTCATAAAAGTTTCCATGTTTCGGGGGAAATCCAACTTTATGTTTCTTGAATATGTGATGTGTGGCTTCTGAGAGTATAAGACTATTAACTGCATCAATGCTCAATTATGCCAGCTATATGAGCTGTGAGTTCTGTCATCCTAAAGATCAAACATGGATGTTAAAATAAATTTATAGACACAATAAATAAATACATTCAAGCTTACACTATTCTATATTTTCTCAACCTTCTGTGCATCTTGTTTTGCTCATTAATTGTGAATGCAATCTTCTATTATTCATTAGCATAGATTCCATACTGATAATCATTTTTAAAAATATTATGATTATTAGATTTAAAACTTTAATGCAAAAAAATAGAAATGAAGGGAAACTGGATAAAATATAGAAAATAAAAATGAGTTAAAATATTCAAAATATCATTATAATTAATATAATGCTTTTTAAAATGTAAAAATGGAATGACCACATGAACAGGGTATTATTTTAAAACACTGTTCCACACTCAACTTCTATAGTGGAACCTGAAGATTACACTTCTATGAGAGTAATGTTTCAGCTCATTTGAAAATATTTTCATTTTTATAGTAGAAAAAACTGATTGTTGTGGGAGAAATAAGGAAACTAGCATATTCATTCAAGAAGGTGGCAATTTACAGCCAAAACTGTTCACTGATATTTTATTGTTTACTTGAAGCATTTGTCCTCTCTTCTACCCCCTATTCTTATTCTGAGAATGTCATTTCATTGCTTACTCAGTAAGAGCACTGCAATATACTTAAATGTAAAAACCAAATGGTTTTATTGTTTGTTTTTCTGTCAAAAGCAAATGTGTTTTCCTAAGTTATCTAGCTATTTGGTTCTATTTAACTTTTCTGGATAGTATCAAACTTTGAATGAATACAAATCAATACTTTTGCAATAGGATTTTTTTTTTTAATCCATCCAGTATCTCAAAATGGCTGAAGTTTAACCAACAGTTGTAAAATTTTTAAAAATTAAACTCTGCCTGCCAGACAGTTTCACATTTGGGAACTCGGCTTCACTTCACATATCCTGGCATGAGAAATAAAGTTTCCACATTCTCAGAAAACTAATGGTAATTCCACATTGCTGTTTCTCTCTGGGGGTTCACAGAGCATGTATCCCATTACAACCTCTCTCTGAGTTCATGTTCATTTAAGAACTTTTCCCCACCTTGCACTTTATTTGTATTTCTCATTCCATATTATTTTTCATGAACTCAATTTTTAAGGAGAAAAATTTCTCTTTATACTATTGTTTTGCTCATTTTGAAAATCTCTGATCTGAAATTCTATGTGATGGTGTTGGCAGAGGATTTGTAAAGCCATCTCAAAATGAAGGAAGTAATGTAGAACATTAGATCTAATATAAAAACCACTTCATTCTACAGGATCACATTCTGATTTTAGACTTCTGTTTTTATAAGTGCATTTCTACGCATATGAAAATGTATAATTGAGAGATAAATGAACCCTAACACTCTAATTCCTCATAGATTAGAGGCTGAATTATTTGTGTTAAATGTAAAATAAGAATGAAAACAAATACATGACAATTTAATAACTTTGGTTTACACATGTGAGGATAAGTATTTTGGTCTAAATAATCTGTCTGCATTGATAAGCCATGGGAAAACTGCAATAAGAATTTCTGATTTACTGTATATTATCAATACTATCATAAGAGTGTCATTAATCATCAATAATTATACCTAATTATAGCTTATGTATAGCAACCACAACTAGGTTAAGTGAAATAACAATTTTTAATAAATGTTTTTTGATGGTATTAACAATGAACAAAGGAGAACAGCTAAATTAACCTTATTTACATTTTTGCAAATCCAATTTAGTTTATATAAAATTGCTTAGAGAATTAGAGTATTTCCAAATACCACAATCTATTATAGATTCTCAGACACACTTTGACTTAGGATAAATGAATCCTTCCATTTAACTCTTGACGTGTGCTATAAGTTAAAAAAACGAGGTTAAAGGAAACGGTGCATTTCTGTAATAACCTTTAAATATCAAAGTGAACAGAAAATGTGTAATCACTGAGGGAGAATTCTGTTGACTCAATATCACTGCCAACTTATAGTCACTTATAAACTCAGAGAAAAAAAAACTGCAGCAAAATTGTGAGGTAAAAAATGATGAAAACTGAACAAACTTTTTTCCCCCAAGCTTAACTCTTTTGAGAATTTATATAGTAGACTGCATTGGCTTATTTATGCACTCTTTAATTTACTGTGTTATTTATTCATTTTTACTCTACTCCTCTATCTGAGAAGTTGTTGCCAATGTGTACAATATTCTTTATAGCCTGTCTTAAAGTACCAAAATTAGTATTAATAAACCCAGCATTAAAAATGTTCAGTTCGATTAAGTAGCACTGCCTGAACTATTGCAATATGAGTCAATGTTAAGTGTCTTTTAACTTATTTTCCTATATATACTGCTGATGAGTTTTTTGGTAATGTCATTTATGAGCAAAATATTTATTGTTGTTGTCATTGCTATTTTATACATAGTAAGAAGTTTCAGCAGACTTCTTCCTGGATGATAAAACTGAATTTTAATGTGGTAAATACACTAATATTTGACAAGTATAGTGTAAACACAGATAATTTAACCTCTCATATCAACAGAGAAGCTGTACCAAGTGACTCTTAGTAAAAAATGTAATGGATATATAAGTCTAAAGGGGCTTCCCTGATAGCTCAGTTGGTAAAGAATCTGTCTGCAATGCAGGAGACACTGATTTGATTCCTGGGTTGGGAAGATTCACTAGAGAAATGATAGGCTACCCACTCCAGTATTATTGCTCTTCCCTTGTGGCTCAGCTAGTAATGCAGGAGACCTGGGTTCGATCCCTGGGTTGGGAAGATCCTTTGGAGAAGGGAAAGGCTACCCACTCTAGTATTCTGGCCTGGAAAATTCCACGGACTGTATAGTCCATGGGGTTGCAAAGAGTTGGACACAACTGACTTTCACTTCACTTCATGTAAGTCCAAAGGTTTCACAAGAAGAGTCTCAATTGAAGCTGGGCCCCTGGGAAGTGAACTCACTTGTCCTTCTACTACCTGCCCACCTACTGCCTGGATCTTCCCTTGCTGTACAGCATTGAGTGCACACATGCATGCTCAGTGGCTCAGTCATGTCCAACTCTTTGCGACCCCATGGACTAAAGTCCACCAGGCTTCTCTGTTCATAGAGTTTTTCAAGCAAGAATACTGGAGTATGTTGCCATTTCCTCCTTCAGGGGATCTTCGACCCCGCGTCTTCAGTGGCTTCTACATTGGCAGGTGAATTCTTTACCACTGTGCCACTTGGGAAGCCTATACAGCATTAACTGATGAGATAAACAAATTAGGTTATTTTCTGTAAGTAGCAAAATATCTCTGCTTGGTTTAGGGAAAGCAAAGGAGCAAATGTGTTGATGAAAAGTAAGGGCTCTTCTGAATAACTGAACAGAATGGAAGTCAAATTCCTGTTTGCTCTGTAAGGAAAGACTAGAGAAAGACTTCCTCTGCCACATGCAGTCATGAGGGGCTTTCTCACATAATAAAACTTTCTAAAAATCCCACCATTTGTGTTATAAAAATTTGGGGCTCATGTATATTTCATCAAGATTAGGAGAATCAGAAATTAAGTATTACAGTAAGAGATTTGCAGCTGATTGGTGACAGCAAAAGTTACTGCTACATGGATTATCTCAATTACTCCATTGTATGAAATTCCCATGTAATTTAGAAAAGGCAGAAATACTTTGACCTGCTGAATTTTATAAGATGTGATTTTATGAGGTCTGATACTTTCACAAAAGTAGGGATTGCCATATTTGACACCTGGTTCAAGGGAGAACACTATAAAGATTTATATACATTATAAACCACCATCCCCCATACTGAAAAAGCTTTTAAAATTCACCAGTTCTTCCTTCCATCACCCATCACACACCCTATGACAACACCTGTGAATTTTATCTAAAGAGATGAGAGAATCAAGCCTGAAAGCTCAATCTTCACTGAAAATTTTGAAATGATTATACTGGAAGCAATCTTTTTACATGAAGATTTATCTTTGATTTCACTGTTGAAGAGTAATATAAAAAGAAATAATACAATATTGTAAAGTAATTAACCTCCAATTAAAATAAATAAATTTATATAAAAAAAGAAATGATACAAAGAACGACTTTGATCGGATACTCTACTACCACATAAAGTAGTAGCAGAGAATAGAATTCCAGTTCTTAGTGAATACTTACATTATTATCAGGAAGAAATCAACAATTGTTCCCCACACACAGCAGTCCAGGTACAAATGAATATAATTATAAAGGAATTCTAATTCTTCTCTAGAATCAGACTTAAGATGTAAAATGGTATTTTTTATAGAACAGAATGATACATAGTATATACCTGGGAAAATTATGATTGTCTTGTGCTCCATCTTGATCCTCATTGGAACACTTTGTCAAATATGACTCGGTATGTTCTATATGATACTGTACATATTATGCATTATACTATATCTCTAGTCATATGCCTGAACATGCATGCTAATCCACTTCAGTAGTGTCTGACTCCTTGCGACCCTAATGGCTCCCCTGTCCTCTGTCTCCAATGCCTTAACATCTTTATCTACAAATATTCTTTATTTTTTACGTTGAGTAGGCTTATCTAAAAGACATTCACATTTAACTTTCACAGAAATATCTAATAATTTGGGGCATAATTTGAATAAACAGGAAATAAGAGAAATTTCCTTTATCACTTTCATTTGAAAGAACATTTACCACTTAAAAAATAGAAGATGATGTGAAAGTTCATATACTAAATGTGGGATTTCCTGATCCCTTCTTTTCTTGGCCATCAGAATGTTCACAAATACATTTCACTCTCTCAGAAGAGAGAAGAGTCTTCTTTGAGGCTCTGACAGCCTGTCAGCACATAAGTTTTGTCCATGCCCAGAGAATTTACAATTCTCCTTTTAAGGCACTAATCCTAAATTTTAACACTTTTTAATTTGAGGAAAGAACTAACAGGTAAGTTAGAGACCAAAGAATACAACAGGAAAAGGTTCAAAGGATCTTTAATAAAACAGAAAAAATTCAGGGATAAAAAAATTCAAGTAATTTATTAATATACTTAGATAAGAGAAGATATTATAAGCAATGAAACCAAATGAGTGTTTAGAGGGCTAACAAGAACTTTTGGGGGGAAAAGTAAATGTGTGTCTGTATGTGTACATTTAGAGATATTTTTAAAATTCACTTAAAAGATTGGAAAATAAAACTGAAGAACTCTCTTATTAGAAAGTTGGAAAATTTTTAAAAATTCATGAGAAATAGTTGATAGAAATTAAGAAAATTAGAGAGTATTCCATTACTCGAAAACAATATTTCCCAAATGAAACAGAGAAAAGGAGAAGTGTACAATATCAAAGAAATTATTCAAAAAAATTTCTCAAAAGAGTAGAACATGTTTCCTAGACACAAAGAAATCACCTGCTGCCCAGTACCACCTCTACCAAAGCATATCACATTAAAATGCTTGAACACTGAAGTTTGACAAAGAGAGGGTACTAAAAGCTTCAGAGAGAAAGAAGGTAGAGGTCACTCGAAAAAGATCAGGAATCAAAATGGCCACAAGTAACTCAACAGTGGCACAGGCAGAAAGGAGAAAATAAAAAGCAACACCTTCAAAGTCCTGAAGGAAATGTTTCTAAAATAAAATTGTATATTCAATCAACTATCAAACAAATATTATGGTAGAAAATCATTTTTTTTTCCAGACATGTAGACCTCAAAATTATCTTCATTGTCTCTTTTCTCAGGACATGACTGGTTGAGGAACTCCACCAAAATAAAGAAGGAAGTTCAGAGAGAAAAAAGAAAGCCATGTACCCTAGGGAGAAAATTTGGTGCAAAAAGAGGAAAGAAATCTTAAGGAGGAGAGAAAAAGGTGCTCTAAGTGGGACAACTGAGTCACAACCCTCAAAAGCAGTCAACCCAGATCAGAGAATTTTAGCCACCCTTAGATTTCTCTAAGAGATCAAGTGAGTCAATGATCTGATGTGTTTGAATGTTTGAAGTAAGGACAGGTTGATACTAATGGAAGAGATTTTGGAATAAGTTAGTGATAAGTTCTCAGACTGCGAAGAAAACTTTATGAGAATATAAACACCATCCCGATAAACACTGCAGTTGCTACTGCTGCTAAGTTGCTTCAGTTGTGTCTGATTCTGTGCGACCCCATAGACGGTAGCCCACCAGGCTCCCCCGTCCCTGGGATTCTCCAGGCAAGAACACTGGAGTGGGTTGCCATTTCCCTCTCCAATGCATGAAAGTGAAAAGTGAAAGTGAAGTCGCTCAGCCATGTCAGACTCTTCACGACCCCATGGACTGCAGCCTACCAGGCTCCTCCATCCGTGGGATTTTCCAGGCAAGAGTGCTGGAGTGGGGTGCCATTGCCTTCTCCCCTGATACACACAGTAGGGCTAAACTGTGACTAGTCTTCAAACTTTATTTGTCATAATTAAAGCCACAAATATTAACTAAATTATTACAATTAAACATAAACATATTTTGAGAAGGTGAGGAGAAGTCCGAAGTATGTGATTGTGTGTCTAAGTGCACACAAACAGTGATTTGAAACATGGAGAACAAGAGAGAAATTAGTCTTTAATTTTCATAGAAGAAGCCAATATATATTGGCTTAAAAAATTCAGAGTAGCACTGTAAGTGAATTATTTATAGATATGAAGATACATATCTAAAGAAAGAGCTGAAAGAATGGGATAAGGGCATATGACTGCCATTGCTTTTAATAGGTTTTATAGATCATTTGATTGAAATTATGTTAAAAATAAAAATTAAAGAAAAAGTATGGCTGTGCCTCAACATTTGATATCGTTGAACAATATTAACTTATCTCTAAGGTGCTGCCCCTTGAGAAATATCATTTTTCAAAAAATAATTGAACTTTCCAGGAAATTTGCCTGCTTCTTTTAAAAGAAACCTAAACACAACTGTGTTTTTAATTGGTTATATTTCTGCTGTGCTTGCAAAATTCAGGCCAGGTCAACTTCATTGACAGTCATAGTATTAAGCCAAGTTCTTAATTTAGATCATCTACTTTTGATTTATTGACTATGCCAAAACCTTTGACTGCATGGATCACAACAAACTGTGGAAAATTCTTAAAGACATGGGAATACCAGAGCAGCTGATCTGCCTCCTGAGAAATCTGTATGCAGGTCAAGAAGCAGCAGTTAGAACTGGACATGGAACAACAAACTGGTTCCAAATTGGGAAAGGAGTATATCAAGGCTGTATATTGTCACCCTGTTATTTAACTTATATGCAGAGTACATCATGCGAAATGCTGGGCTGGAAGAAGCACAAGCTGGAATCAAGATGGCCGGGAGAAATATCAATAGCCTCAGATATGCAAATGACACCACCCTTATGGCAGAAAGCGAAGAAGAACTAAAGGCCATCCTGATGAAAGTGAAAGAAGAGAGTGAAAAAGTTGGCTTAAAGCTCAACATTCAGAAAACTGAGATCATGGCATCCAGTCCCATCACTTCATGCCAAATAGATGGGGAAACAAGGGAAACAGTAACAGATGTTATTTTGGGGGGCTCCAAAATCACTGCAGCTGGTGACCGCAGCCATGACATTAAAAGATGCTTGCTCCTTGGAAGAAAAGCTATGACTAACCTAGACAGTATATTAATAAGCAGAGACATTCCTTTACCAACAAAGGTCTATCTAATCCAAACTATGGTTTTTCCAGTAGTCATATATGGATGTGAGAGTTGGGCTATAAAGAAAGCTGAGCGCCAAAGAATTGATGCTTTTGAACTGTGGTGTTGGAGAAGACTCTATAGAGTCCCCTGGACTGCAAGGAGATCCAACCAGTCAATCCTAAAGGAAATCAGTCCTGAATATTCACTAGAAGAACTGATACTGAAGTGGAAACTCCAATACTTTGGCCATGTAATGCAAAGAACCGACTCATTTGAAAAGACCCTGATGCTGGGAAAGACTGAAGGCACGAGGAGAAGGGGACGATGGAGGATGAGATGGTTGGATGGCATCACCAATGCGATGGACATGAATTTGAGTAGGTTCTAGGAGTTGGTAATGGACAGAGAAGCCTGGCATGCTGCAGTCCACAGGGTTGCAGAGTCAGACATGACTGAGTGACTGAACTGACTCAATTTAGGTCATAGAATTTTAGATTTAAAAGAAACATTTGAAATCATATAGTCTCTTCCTTTTAGAGATGAGGAAACTAAGCCCCAATGAAATCAGTGGTAGAAATAATACTATTTTCAGTTAATTATTATTAGAACATGTCAACAGAGATGAATAGAATACAGAAGCTATGGTATCAGACTCATTTGGTTTCACATTCTGCTTCTACTCCTTATCAGCTAGACAATTTCTGGCAATTTATTTCATCCCTCTTAGACTTAATTTCCTCATTTTTGAAATGAAAGATGATAATTTATTGGATTAAATAAGATAAAGGTTTATTCCTAGCATAGAATGTTCAATGAATTATATAGCTTTATCACTGGCAGAAATAAGAGTATATATCTGTTGTGTGTTCTAATCAGGATGACTAGAAAATTTATCATGCAACGTAGACTCTTGAGAATGAAAGAGAGTATTATTATCAAAAATGCCCAGATCACAGGTTTTCGTGTTTTTCTTTTCCTTTTGGCATTTTCTGGTACTTGAGAAGTGAGAAATGTTAGTTGCTCAGTCATGTCTGACTCTTAGCAACCATATGGACTATAGCCTGCAGGATCCTCTGTTCATGGAATTCTCCAGCAAGAATACTGGAGTGGGTAGCCATTCCCTTCTCCAGAGGATCTTCCTGACCCAGGGATTGAACTTAGGTCTCCTGTATTGCAGGCAGATTCTTCAGCATCTGAACCACCAGGGAGTGTGTGTGTGTGTGCGCTTAGTTGCTCAGTCATATCCAACTCTTTGTGACCCCACGGAGTGTAGCCTGCCAGGCTCCTCTCTCTATGTGGATTCTCCAGGCAGCACTGGAATGGGTTGCCATGCCCTCCTCCAGGGAATCTTCCTGGAGGGAAGAGCCCAGGGACTGAACCCGGGTCACCAGCACTGCAGATGGATTCTTTACCATCTTAGCCACCGGGGAATCTAAACCATCAAGGAAGTCCTTATTTATTTTTTTTAGATTTTTAAAAATCTTTTTATTTTATACTGGAGTATAGCCAACTAACTGGAGAAGGCAATGGCAACCCACTCTAGTACTCTTGCCTGGAAAATCCCATGAAAGAGGAGCCTGGTAGGCTGTAGTTCATGGGGTCGCAAAGAGTCCGACAGGACTGAGCGACTTCACTTTCACTTTTCACTCTCATGCATTGGAGAAGGAAATGGCAACCCACTCCAGTGTTCTTGCCTGGAGAATCCCAGGGACGGGGGAGCCTGGTGGGCTGCCGTCTATGGGGTCGCACAGAGTCAGACACGACTGAAGCGACTTAGCAGCAGCAGCAGCATAGCCAACTAACAATGTTGTGACAGTTTCAGGTGAACGGCGAAGGGACTCGGCCATACATATACACTCTACCCCAAACTCTCCTCCCAGCCAGGCTGCCACATAACGTTGACCAGAGTTCCATGTGCTGTGCATTAGGTCTTTGTTGGTTATCCTTTTTAAACACAGCAGTGTGTACAGGCAACTATAAGTTTATTCTCTAAGTCTATGAATTTTTGCTTGTAAGTTCTTTTGTATCATTTCTTTTCATATTCCACATATTAGGGATGTCATATGATATTTTTCCTTCTCTGCCTGACTTACTTCACTCAGTATGACAATCTCTAGATCCATTCTTGTTGCTGGAATGGCATTATTTCATTCTTTTTAATGGCTGAAGAATATTTCATTGTATAAATGTACAAGATCTTCTTTATCCATTCCTGTCGATAGACACATAGGTTGCTTCCACGTCTTTGCTGTTGTAAACAGTGCTGCAGTGAACATGGGGGTGCAGGTATATTTTCAGATCATGCCCAGGAGTTGGATGGCAGGGTCTAGGTAGCTCTAGGTTTTGGTTTTTTAAGGAATCTCCATATATTTCTCTCTAGTAGCTGTGGTACTTATTTTCATCATGGTTTTTCCCAGTTCAGCTGAGATATAACTGACAAAATTGTAAGATATTTAAAGTGTATGACATGATGATTTGATGTTTTGACATGTATACACATTGTGAGAGGATTCTTGACTTAAGTACCTATACAACACAGTGTAATCAACTATACACACAATGTTATTCAACTTATAACTGAAAACCTTTGTACCTTTTTACCAAATTCTCCTACTTCCCCTGGGCTTCCCAGGTGGTACTAGTGGTAAAAGAACCCATATGCCAATGCAGGAGATGTAAGGGACACAGGTTTTATCCCCAGGTTGGGAATCTCCCCTGGAGGAGGGCATGGTGATCGATCCAGTATTCTTACCTGGAGAAACCCATGGACAGAGGAGTCTGGCAGGCTACAGTCCATGCGGTTGCAAAGAGTTGGACATGACTGAGTGACTAACACTTTCACTTTCCTACTTCCCCCAAGCCACTAGTAACCACTTTTCTATTCTCTGTTTTTGACACTCTTCCCCCCTCAGATTCCATATATAAGTGATACTATATAATATTTATCTTTCCATGTCTGGCCTATTTCACTTAGTATAGTGCCCTTATGGTCCACTTGTGTTGTCACAGATGATCGAATTTCCTTCTTTTTTTCAATGCTGAATAGTATTTCATTGTACATATATGCCATTTTCTTTATCCACTCACCAATCAACAGAGAATAAGTTATTCCGACACCTCGGTTGTTGTGAATAATGCCGCTATGAACGTAGGAGTACAGATATCTCTTTAAGAAAGTGATTTATTTTCGTTAACCACACTTAACCACAAAATAGACCAGGAATCTAAAACTGTGTTAAGAAGCAGTAAGATTGGAGGGATAGAAAAAGGACTGAATTGCAAAGAACTGTGGAAATGGTTCACAGAATATAGTGTTTGGGGGAACAAAATGGATGGGCAGCCAGAAAAGATATTACTTAACATCTAGACCTAGAATAAGGCAAGAATTAGAGAAGCTAGATACTGAAAATATAATTTTCTGCTTAGGTTTCCACCCTGAGCCAATTTTTAAACTTGAAATCTATTGACTGAACCGGTCTCTAGGTTTCTAATACAGAGGAGTTTACAACATTGTGGTGACTATAGATAGTAATGATTTCCTCCAGGCCTTGCCCAAAGGAAATGATAGCCAATTTACTCAGGGACACTGGAGAAAGTGGCTCTTACACATTTTGATGCTTATTGGACATAAAGACTAAGCTGGCACTGATACCTGGAAACACAAAGTATCATCATGATCCCATTCTTAGAAAGAAGCTTTGCAGGGCCGGGTCATAAATGAAGTTCTAGCCGAAGCCCAGCTCACAGTGGGCCACCTCAGTCCACAGTGTATCACACTGATCCATTAAAGCAATGACATCTGGATGAACAAGTGGTAGCTAAATTGGTGTATCACATATATGTCCAGACTGTGGAAGACAAACACTGTTAAGATGCAGTGACCTTCCACTTCAGTCAGGTTTTATTCAGGGTCATGTCAATCCCTAACCAAAATGAATGAAACACGTTCTTGATAGCCCCTGAGTTCTTGAGGCAACATATTAGACCTGGGAATACTGTTCCTGTCTGACATGCTGGGTGACACAGATTTGAATGCCAGAGGCTATCCAGTTCTGAGTAGCATCTGAAGCACAAAAGGATTGTACAGCAGGTCTTAAATATAAAGCCAGCTGTTCTTCCATTGGGTCAGTGTGACACCTTAAGCCTTATGGTGCTAGAGATGTAAGTGATTGGAAAATATACAGTATGTAATATTTGTCAAGTCCGTGTGGAAAGAATGACAACAAAGTCCCCTGGGATTCTGGAGCTAAGTCAAACCATCCTCAGCAGATACATACATACCTTTCTAGAAACAGTTCTTGGCATGTTGCTGGGATTTTGGAAAGATGGATCACTAGATGATAGGCCACCAACTGACAGGACTGCTCCTGTAATATGACTCCTGTCAGACTCTCTGCTATGTCTGAATTTTGTGTCTCCCCCAAATCCACATGGCACAGTCCTAACTCCTGAAGGCCATGGCACTACAAGGTGAGGCTTTCGGGAGGCGACCAGGTCATGAGGATGGAACCCTCATGAATGGGATTAGTGATCTTATAAAAGGGGCTTCAGAGAGATCCCAGTTCCTTTTACCATGTAAGGTTATAAAAAGAATTCATAATCTGGAAGAGAGTCCTCGCCCAACCATGCTGGCACCCAGATCTCGGACTTCCAGCCTCCAGAACTATGAGAAATAAATTTCTATTGTTTATAAGCTACCCAGTCAGTATTATTTTGTTACAGCGGCTCACACAGACTAACACACCCTTAAGTCATTAAAGTTGGGCAAAGCCAAAGAGCTGTTCATTCTAAAACATAAATACTATATTTGAGACTTAGCAAGAAGGGTAGACACAGATGACCTGAGTGAGCAGGATTCCAGACACCCCAGGTCACCCACCAGAATAGCACCAGAGGCTGTTCCAATATTGGAGTTAAGAAGTCCATACCAGTAGCTAACAGAGATGGAAATTTCACAATTTCTGATTTATGGATAGATAGGTCATTTTTATTTAAAAGCAAATGTGAAGAATGGATGGCAGCTACATGACAGTCACATTCAGGGGTGATTCTGGAAGATATTCAGACAATACCTTCCCAGTGGGCCAAACTGTGAGTAGGGCACCTGGCCATCTACTTTATGTAGAAGAAAAACTGGCTTAAGGTAAGAATATGTGCAGATTTTTGGCAGTAACCAATGGCTTGACTACCTATGCAAAGGCCTAAAAGGAAAAGCCGACATCAAAATGATATAGCTTACCAAGGATTCAGTATCTAAAATTCTATAGCTTTCAACTTGCAAAGAAAGGGAGACCTAGTAAGCTCATCATATTCAGGGAGTTTTCTCAGTGTCAAAAAATTTCCCTTCAAAAGTTTCAGTTGGATTTTAAAATACATACTTATGTATAAAATACAGCTTTCTAGTATAAATGGTGGCATTTTTCTTCTGTGTCTATATATGTATGTACAAAGAAAATATAATAAGCCAAATATTTTCCTCTTTTTGATAGAAAAAGATAGATGCCATAAACGAACATGCTTGAATTTCTTCTGCTGTGGAATCTTGAAAAGGAAAATGCCAGAGCGTGATGGCATACATGTTGCCACTATGTTCTTTAATTATCACATTTCTTCATGGAGCTTAGTATTTTCTTGTAAGCAGCTACTGCAGATTGGGATCTCAGCAATCAAAAAAATTAGATGTGCCTTGAAATGCTTAATATCAGAATTTATTTAAGCATCTGTTAAAGTTTCCATTTTTTGAAATTTACTTTTTTTGTTAATTGTTTTATTAGTTGGAAGCATTATTTTCAGACTTTCAGAACTGACATACCTGTAATACTTTATGCAATCACCCATGCTTTCTGTATAACAGATGGGAAATCACATACTTTTTCAAAGCATTTTCATCCTCACGGTGCACATTTCCATGCAACCTGATTATACATCATTGTGAAAGACCAAGAAAAGGAGATATTTTCTCAAATGATAGTAATTTGTTTTTAGGTGCCTAATATAAAGGTACCTAACAGCATATTGAAAAGCAGAGACATTACTTTGCCAAAAAAGGTCCTTCTAGTGAAGGCTATGGTTTTTCCAGTGCTCAGGTATGGATGTGAGAGTTGGACTGTGAAGAAAGCTGAACAAAGAAGAATTGATGCTTTTGAACTATGGTGTTGGAGAAGACTCCTGAGAGTCCCTTGGACTGCAAGGAGATCCAACCAGTCCATTCTGAAGGAGATCATCCCTGGATGTTCTTTGGAGGGAATGATGCTAAAGTTGAAGCTCCAGTACTTTGGCCACCTCATGTGCAGAGTTGACTCATTGGAAAAGACTCTGATGCTGGGAGGGATTGGGGGCAGGAGAAAAAGGGGATGACAAAGGATGAGATGGCTGGATGCATCACTGTCTCGATGGATGTGAGTCTGAGTGAACTCTGGGAGTTGGTGATGGACAGGGAAGCCTGCCGTGCTGCGATTCATGGGGTTGCAAAGAGTCCGACGTGACTGAGTGACTGAACTGAATGGAATGTGAACTATTTGCACTTTCTTGCATAACTTATATGTAGTAATTCCTGAGAGTACTGACGTTTTAAGAACTAGTAACATTCATCTTATGAAACCATTACACATAAAGTTTCACCGAACACTTTTGTGCCCACGTAAGCTTTTGTTTCGACATCAGAGACATTTGATTCCAGTTCTTCAATTTTAAGGAGAAAGACTGAACTAGGACAGCAGCATAACTGGTCCACTAACAGTCATTCTCCCTACTAAGCTTTCAAAGCTGTTGCTTCCTAAACTTCCTAAAGTAAATGTCCAAAGGATTTTTTTTTTTTTTTTGGCTTCAATATAGCTTCCTTTATTTCTTTCTCCTTTATGATATAATTGTCATACAAATTATATATTTATATAAGCACATTGTTTTATAGTTATCAATTTATGTCAGTGTTCTCTTTTTAACTTTTTATCTTATATTGGAGTATAGTTGATTAACAATGCTGTGTGAGTTTCAGGTATACAGGAAAATGACTCAGTTATACATATATATGTATCTATTCTTTTTCAAATTATTTTCCCATTTAGGTTGCTGCATAATCTTGAGCAGAGTTCCCTGTGCTATACAGGAGGTCCTTGTTGGTTATACATTTTAAATACAGCAGTGTGTACATGTCAATCCCAAACTTCCTAAACTACCTAAAGTGTGTTCAAAGCTTTTAATGACATCTTAGTGCATCTTACTTAAGGGTAAACCTCTTAGCATGATATTCAATAGCCCATATCTCCCCAGCTACATTTATCATTATTGAGTTTTTTATGTAATAGGCAAGTGGGGACATTGAGTTCCCTATTTTCTCTAATGTCCTCAAAACCGAGCCAGTGTCTCAGATCTTCGTGTTTCTTCTATAGCATCTACCACAGTGTGCAGGAAGACTAGATGGTTATGTTTTCAAGTGCATGAAAACACTATTACAAAAATGTAGATAACCTGTTGAAACATAAAAATCTCAAATCCACATCCTGTTTCTTGCCTAAGATTCAGTATTTTGATAAAGAACACTTTGGTGGGAGATGGAAAGTCTTCAAAAGGGGATAATGTATGTTTTTGAACACACTTGTTGTAGAATAATGGTTAAGTACAATTGAAAAAGAGCTCACCATTATAATCAGATATTTTACAGGTAGAATAGATTTTCGAGACCAGCTTGGAAAAATAAACACCGCACAATAGTACTTTCATAGAAAAGAGCTCCTTAGTTCTAAATGGCTGAATTCAGAGAAAAAAAATTAGTAGAACAATTTTATAGTATGGAGATTGTCTATATGTTCAGTAATACCTATATCCAGAGGATTATATATTAATTTAGAGAGATTCTTATGTGATATTTTTGTCATAGATAATAAGACAGAGCCAGCTGGGAAGCATGTATACACACTAATTTGGAAGCAAAGAGAGTTCAGGTTCTTTGCAGCATGCTCATAACTCTTTGTGAAAGGTTATTAGTGTATATTGGGATGATGATTCATTAGCTTTCTACATTAGCAAAATATCATTCCTTACAAACATAAATGCTTATTTATTCATACATTTCTTGAGTCCCTTCATGCCAGACACTGAAGATGCATGACAGAATAAGATGCTGTTTGCAAGAAGCAGCTCCTAGAACAGTATGGTAATCCAGCAAATATGGACACAAACTCATGACAGTTCAATAGGATAAATCCAATAGTAGAAACACAATGCAGAGCACTGTCACAAATATGATAGTAATTAACTCCAAGTATGAATACAGAGAAGCTTTTCAAGCTATCCTTGTCAGGCAGATGAGGAATACAAAGTGTGTGTGTGTGAGAAAGTATTCCTAGCTGAAAGGAATGGGTATATAAAATATCTACTCTATTAAAACATAAAATAAGTTTAAAAGACATGAAGCAAGAAATTTACATAGGAACCATAAGAAAAAAGGATTTGTAAGCTAACTTAGGCTTTACAGTATAAGAAATTAGGGGTCATAAGCATTATAAGCAGGAGAATCAAGCTAAAGTTTGTATTTTAGAGGGAAGACTTGGATGTCAATATGAAGAATAAAGAAGAAAATGGCAAGACTAGAAGCAGGAGGGTATGTAATAATTTGCAAAAGAGTTGATGAGAGATTAAGTTAACATTTAAAAGAAAAGAATAATAGAGTTGAAACATAGCAATACATCATTGACAGGACTCCATAATTAACCTGACACAGGGAAAATAACTGGGGAAGGTTCTGGCATGACTCTTAAGATCCTGTTTGGGACATAGAAAAATCCACTTAAAGAAAATAACAAATTTGGGGAAAATATGATTAGTTGAATTCATAAAATGATATACTTGAAATGTTCCTCAGAGATTTAGGTCAATATATAATGAATTATTTAATATGTACCTACTAAGCTCCATAAACATTAATACGACTGGCCTGGGTTAAAAAAAGATTTAGTAGCTACTATTGAAAAGGTTGGATCAAAATTATAAAAGGGTTGTTAATGCTAAATAAAAAATATTCTAAAGGATCAGTTACAAAGATATTGATGTCTAAGAGAAAGAAAAAAGAGGATCAACTTTTCTTTAATTAAGAGAACAAAAAGAGAGGTATGAGTTGGGAGAATATACTGTTTTGGAATCTGAATATTTAAAAAGAAAGAGTGTCAAACTGTTGAAAGCTCAAGTAAAGACAAAGAAAGAACCCTACTGAAAGAGCAATCAGATTGCTGCCTGCCTTTGCCACTAGGGCTGGTGTATATGCTAGACCACAATGACCTATGAAACATGAGTAGGAATTATTCTTGCAGGTTGTGTGCCTGAGATGGAAAGAAAAAAGGCATGAGACGTTAAAGGAGGGTAATTTAAGAACCATATATTTGAATAGATTACAGTATGAGAAACTGGTAGAGAGGTAGTGATTTCATTATAGGAAAAGAGGATATGATAAATAGAATACCTTATGTGAGCTGGGAATTGGATGGCATATATACAACTCAGTCTTCACTATAGCCTATTAGAAGAGGCAAGTATTTTATAGATGCGGATTTAAGAATGATGTGGATAGATTTGCAGAATTTTTTTAAATAATGAAACAAACATTTGGAAAAGTCTCTAAAGAGTATGGGACCTGATGCTGATCAGACAGAACTGATAAACAGTACTATAAATCCAACAACACTAGGAAACCATAATTTTTTATTTAAATTATGTGTTCAAACACAATTACATTTCCTTTGTCACTCAGTTTTTTTCAGTATAAGATTATGGATTAGGATCAGTTCAGTGCTGATGGATTGAATACTGAGCTCCACAAATTAATGTTATAAATGATTTTGTGTGTTTAACATGAGTTTGTGTAAGCTCCAGGAGACGGTGAAGGATGGTGAAGGACAGGGAAGCCCGGAGTGTTGCAGTCCATGGGGTCGCAAAGAGTCAGACACGACTGAGTAACTGAACAATAACAACAACGTTTACTGTATACATGTATATGTGTGTATGCTGCTAAGTCACTTCAGTCATGTCCGACTCTGTGCGACCCCATAGACGGCAGCCCACCAAGCTCTGCCATCCCTGGGATTCTCCAGGGAAGAACACCGGAGTGGGTTGCCATTTCCTTCTCCAATGCATGAAAGTGAAAAGTGAAAGGGAAGTCGCTCAGTCGTGTCTGACTCTTCGCGACCCCATGGACTGCAGCCTACCAGGCTCCTCCGTCCATGGGATTTTCCAGGCAAGAGTACTGGAGTGGGTTGCCATTGCCTTCTCCAATATGTGTGTATACACACATATATAATACATATATAGATATATGCATATATATGTATACACATATTACAACCAATATTTCAGTGCACAATGATACTGGAACCCAATAATATTACAAAATAATTTAAAGAGAATTTTAATATAAATTTTATTTGGTAACATGTTTAATAAGTCATGGTGCTATGGAAAATTGGTCTTTGGATGACCAGTCAGTGATTTCTGCTATGCTACATTCACACTCACTCAGCTGCCTATTAAATCCATTTCTTGTTATCAGCAGGGTATGGCTAATAAATGTTAACCAAAGAACACCTTTTAAAAAAAGGAAGCTCAAATAAGCCACAGAATTTGAAAAGATTCAGTATGAAACCTAGCACATGAATGTATTCATTGTTGTTTTTTTCCAATCATCTACTTTACTTTTTTGACAGAATTTGCTAAGACCTCTTTAAAATGTAGCCTTTAACACTATAAAAACAAAAATGTCTCATTTAAGATATTTTTAAATCTTTAACCAATAAAGTCAAGGAAGGTCTGCAAAATTATAGGAATATTGCTTACATTAACAAGCTTTCCATATATATCAGCTATATATGAAAGTCAGAATTTCCTTATCATTTATTTTACATTATCATCCTAAAGTTACCATAAATCTCTTGATTTGGGAATTTCTATAGAGAAAGATCACAGAAATGCACACATAATATACTTGCCTGCAAATCATATAGATTTGAGATGATATGCCAAGATATTGAATGGCTTTGCTAACACATTTTAAAACGAAAGGTCAAACTTTGTTGGGAAGAATTATCTAGGTTAATCTGTTAATTAGAAATAATGAAAAGCCTAAAGCTGAACTTGCACATCTATCACTTGGTAGAATCAAAATATCTTAAGCAAACACAATTTTAAATACCCACACATTAAGCATATCAAAATATTTATTAACTAGAATTACAATAGTACTGGATTTATCAGATCCAAACAATCTTCTTGTTATAACAATCCACATGCATTTTTCAATCCAAAATACTTCCTTAAAGCAGTGACTCAAAATAGTAGTGACTCATAATAGTAAATGGCCCTTCACCCTTTCTCCTTCCACCTCTTCCTTTCTACCTCCCTTCCCCCTGCTTTATTCTTTCTCTCTTTTTGAACCCACTGTAAACAAATACTTCTATAAGATACAATATGTTCACTGCTGATTTCCACCAGTTTCTATTGAATCGTCTTATTTGTGCCAAGATGCCCTCCTCTTTCCTCTTCCAAAAACCCATGTCTATGTAATTGCCCCATTGTAACCAATACTACTAAAATCTGTGAAGAGTCAGAGATTTTATCCTACTTGCAATCTCACAAGTTAACCTGCTAAATTTCATAGATGCTGGGGGAAGACAGGAGATTCCTGGGTCAAAGATAAAGGACTTATTACTCACAGCACAGTAAGCAGCAGACCATATGTATCAGTTTCCCTTGTCTCGAGTTCCAAGGGAAACACAAGTGAACCCTGTTAGGTGTCCTTTAGAGAGAGGAACGCTAAGCTTAGGGAACCCAGATCTTTCAAAATAGGGAATATGTATGTCTTCAGATCTGCTTATGAGAGTTACTATCTTAATTATTCCAAACAATAAGCAAGCCTGTTCTTTGCTTTAGAGGGAGACACCATCTTTAACATCAAGGCTTTCTGCTATACAAACACACTCAAAATGACAATCAGGAACAAAAGCAATCAGTGATCCTGCTCTGCTCACAAAAAAAATGAAACAACAACAACAAAAAAAGGTGAGACCGGTGGAGACTGGCTGCCAACAGTGGGAATTTGTCTTGGATTTTTTCAAATAATCCCTAGGTGACTGGGATTTTTGCCATCCTACCTTATGCCTCTAACTTAACATAGTGTTCCATGTCCTTTAACCTCAAGTGAATGGATTTTACCTATCCTTACCATTTTTGCTGTCAGTGGACATATCCACTTACAAAATCTAGGGCAACTAGGAAACTTTTAGATAGTGGTTAATTCTGTTTACTTGACTCTGTCCTGCAGAGGATGTAGGCTTTGTTTATATATTTACTTTCTGAAGGTTTTTGGGTTTTTTTGGTATGCTATTTGCCAGCGCCCCTCCAGATATGGCGTCCCCCAGAGTTCCCTGCGTGCCTGGATCTGCCTTCAGCGGTCCTGGGCTGCCCCAGGGTGTCCTGCGCTCCCCAAGGGCGGGTGTGTCCGCATGGCTCCCAGGGCACGGGTGCAGGGCCTCAGCCTGTTGGAGCGCCCGGGGTGCCAGACCAGGGGCATTGGGAGCCCTGTGGGGGCCGGGCCGCCAGGGCCCCATGCAGAGCAGTTTTTTTCAACTCTCCTACTGCATCACATCCGGGCCCACCACCACCCAGAGAGACCCCTTCCAGATCCACCAAGATCGCAACCCAGGAGCAGTTCCAGAGAGGAGCGCAGGACAGCAGGCGCCTCTGCCCACGGAGCAGGTGCCACACACCTATGATCACAGGGTTCATCCTACTGAAGACAGGAATTCCTCTTCTGTAACTGGTTTTCCCTGGACACTGCCGTCCAAACCCTGGCTGAAATTCACTGTATGCAAATCAGAAGACACTGTTTTGCGGAGCCTTGCACATGTCAGGTCTGCTGCCCCATCCTTCTCCAACGTAGATGAGTTTGCATGGGATTGAAATGACCTCCATCAAGGCCCTGGAGCCAGCAGCTGAGAGGAGATACCCCACGGCCAAGGTCAGAGAAACCCCATTAAGAAGGTAGGCGCTGGAGCAGCTGTGGAGAGATACACCATGTCCAAGGGCAAAGGAGAAGCCCCAGCAAGACTGTGGGAGAGGTGAATTCATATTCAGAATCAGACCCCATTCCCTCCAGAGATGCTCAGAGGGCTCAAACAAACCTTGTGCGCACCAGGACCCAAGGATGCCACAGACTGAGACAGAACTGTGTTTGAAAGTCTGCTGTGGAGGTATGGGTCAGCAGTGGACTGCCACTGGGACAGGGACTCTGGGTGCAGCAGACTTGGGTATGGCAAGGAACCCCCAAGGTTCCTCCTCTTGGAGGAGGTCGCCATTAACCCCACCATAAAGCTGCCAGAACTTACACAGGGCTGGGAAATAGACTCTTGGAGGGCACAAACAGAACCTTGTGCACCAGGACCCAGGAGAAAGGAGGGGTGACCCAAAAAGAGACTGACCTAGACTTGCCTGTGAGTGTCCAGGAGTCTCCAGCAGAGGCGTGGGTCAGAGGTGGCCTGCCACAGGGTTGGGCACACTGAGTGTAGCAGCACATGCATGGGATCTTTTGAAGGAGGTCACCTTTATCTTCATGACCTCCACCATAGTTTGGCCCCAGGTAAATATCTGGTAGGGAACACAGCTCCAGCCATCAATAGAAAATTGGATTAAAGATTTACTGAGCATGGCCCTGCCCATCAGAACAAAACCCAGTTTCCCCCTTGGTCAGTCTCTCCCATCAGGAAGCTTCCAGAAGGTTCTTATCCTTCTCCATCAGAGGGCAGACAGACTGAAAACCACAATCACAGAAAACTAACCAGTCTGATCACATGGCCCACAGCCTTGTCTGACTCAATGAAACTATGAGCCATGCCATGTAGGGCCACTTAAGAAAGACAGGTCAGGGTGGAGAGTACTGACAAAATGTAGTCCACTGGAGAAGGGAATGGCAAACCACTTCAGTATTCTTGCCTTGACCCTATGAACAGTATGAAAAAGCAAAAAGATAGGATACTGCAAGATGAACTCCCCAGGTTCGTAGGTGCCCAACATGCTACTGGAGATCAGTGGAGAAATAACTCCAGAAAGAATGAAGAGAAGGAGCCAAAGGAAAAACAACACCTAGTTGTGGATGTGACTGGTGATAGAAGCAAGGTCCAATGCTGCAATATTGCATAGGAACATGGAATGTTAGGTCCATGAATAAGGGCAAATTGGAAGTGGTCAAACAGGAGATGGCAAGCATGAACATTGGCTTTTTAGGAATCAGCAAACGAAAATGGACTGGAATGGGTGAATTTAACTCAGATGAGCATTATATCTACTACTGTGGGCAAGAATCCCTTAGAAGAAATGGAGTAGCCATCATAGTCAATAAGAGTCTGAAATGCAGTACTTGGATGCAATCTCAAAAACAACAGAATGATCTCTGTGTTTTTCCAAGGCAACCCATTCAATATCATGGTAATCCAAGTCTATGCCTCAACCAGTCATCCTGAAGAAGCTGAAGTTGAACAGTTCTACGAAAACCTACAAGACCATCTAGAACTAATACCCAAAAAAGATGTCCTTTTCATTATAGGGGACTTGAATGCAAAAGTAGGAAATCAAGAAACACCTGGAATAACAGGCAAATTTGGCCTTGGATTACAGAATGAAGCAGGGCAAAGCTAATAGAGATTTGCCCAAAGAATGCACTGGTCATAGCAAAAACACTCTTCCAACAACACAAGAGAAGACTCTACACATAGTGGCCATCACCAGATGGCCAACACCAAAATCAGATTGATTATATTCTTTGCAGCTAAAGATGGAGAAGATCTATAGAGTCAGCAAATCAAGGCTGGGAGCGAACTGTGGCTCAGATCATGAACTTGTTATTGTCAAATTCAGACTTACATTGAAGAAAGTAGGCAAAACCACTAGACGATTCAGGTATGACCTAAATCAAATCCCTTAGGATTATACAGTGGAACTAAGAAGTAGATTTAAGGGACTAGATCTGATAGACAGAGTGCCTGATGAACTATGGATGGAGGTTTGTGATATCACACAGGAGACATGGATCAAGAGCATCCTCAAGAAAAAGAAATGCAAAAAGTAAAATTGCTATCTAGGAGGCTTTACAAATACCTGTGAAAGAACAGAAGCAAAAGGCAAAGGAGAAAAGGAAAGATATACCCATTTGAATGCAGAGTTCCAAAGAACAGCAAGGAGAGATAAGAAAGCCTTCCTCAGTGATCAGGGCAAAGAAATAGAGGGAAACAATAGAATGGGAAAGACTAGAGATCTCTACAAGAAAATTAGAGATAACAAGGGAATATTTCATGCACAGATGGGCACAATAAAGGACAGAAATGATATGTACCTAACAGAAGCAGAAGATATTAAGAAGACGTGGCAAGAATACATAGAAGAACTATACAAAAAAGATCTTCACGACCCAGATAATCACAACGGTGTGATCACTCACCTAGAGCCAGACATACTGGAATGAGAAGTCAAGTGGGTCTTAGGAAGCACCACTACGAACAAAGCTTATGGGGGTGATGGAATTCCAGTTGAGCTATTTCAAATCCTAAAAGACTATGCTGTAAAAGTGCTGCACTCAATATGCCAGCAAATTTGGAAAACTCAGCAGTGGCCACAGGACTGGAAAAGGTCTGTTTTCATTCCAATCCCAAAGAAAGGCAATGCCAAAGAACGCTCAAACTACCACACAATTGCACTCATCTCACACATTACTTAAGTAATGCACAAAATTCTCCAAGCCAGGCTTCAACAATACGTGAACCATGAACTCCCAGATGTTCAAGCTGGTGTTAGAAAAGGCAGAGGAACCAGAGGTCAAATTGCCAACATCTGCTGGATGATCGAAAAAGCAAGAGAGTTCCAGGAAATATCTATTTCTGCTTTATTGACCATGCCAAAGCCTTTGACTGTGTGGATCACAATAAACTGTGGAAAATTCTGAAAGATATGGGAATACTAGACCACCTGACCTGCCTCTTGAGAAATCTGTATGCAGATCAGGAAGAAACTGTTAGAACTGGACATAGAACAACAGACTGGTTCCAAATCAGGAAAGGAGTACATCAAGGCTGTATATTGTCACTCTGCTTATTTAACTTATATGCAGAGTACATCATGAGAAACACTGGGATGGATCAACCACAAGCTGGAATCAAGATTGCTGGGAGAAATATCAATAACCTCAGATATGCAGATGATACCACCCTTATATGGCAGAAAATGAAGAACTAAAGACCATCCTGATGAAAGTGAAAGAGGAGAGTGAAAAAGTTGGCTTAAGCTCAACATTCAGAAAACTGAAATCATGGCATCTGGTCCCATCACTTCATGCCTAATAGATGGGGAAACAGTGGAAAGAGTGGCTGACTTTATTTTTTTGGGGTCCAAAATCACTGAAGATGGTGACTGCAGCCTTGAAATTAAAAGTTGCTTACACCTTGGAAGGAAAGTTTTGACCAACCTAGACAGCATATTAAAAAGCAGAGACATTACTTTGCCAACAGAGGTCTGTCTAGTGAAGGCTATTGTTTTTCCAGTGGTCATGTGTGGATGTGAGAGTTGGATTATAAAGAAAGCTGAGCGCCAAAGAATTGATGCTTTTCAATGGTAGTGTTGGAGAAGACTCTTGAGAGTGCCTTGGACTGCAAGGAGATCCAACCAGTCAATCCTAAAGGAAATCAGTCCTGAATATTCATTGGAAGGACTGATGATGAAGTTGAAAGTCCAATACTTCAGCCACCTGATGTGAGGAACTGACTCATTGGAAAAGACCCTGGTGCTGGGAAAGATTGATGACGGGAAGGAAAGGGGACAACAGAGAATGAGATGGTTGGATGGCATCACCCACTCAGTGGACATGAGTTTGAGTAAACTCTGGGAGTTGGTGATGGACAGGGAGGACTGGCGTGCTGCAGTCCATGGGTTTGCAAAGAGTTGGACATGACTGAGCAACTGAACTGAACTTGCTTTATATTTTAGAATTGACATCTTCAGCCTATTCTTTATGTAAGAATCAATTAATATAAGATCCTTACACATCTCTCTACAGTCTAGATATCTTTTCTATATTTTAACTTCACTCATTCTCTTTTCCCTAATCATAATTCTGGCTCTTCTTGCAGCCAGACCAGTCTCAGTGATGAGAATCTATGAAGGTCTGTATTTAATTGTATAGTGTTTACTTTTTGTATTGCTTCATCTTGTTACATGATCCTTTATATTTAACTATACTTCATTATTAATGTGTTTTTATTAGTTTCTGAGCAGCAGGGATAAAGTGGTAATTGCTGCTTAATTTCTTTGGTTCACTGGCTGGCAGAGCACTGCTATATTAAAAAGATAAATAAGCACTGTTTGGTTATTTGATTATATTGCAATGTTTTGTAATATTCAGAAAAAGCAGAGAAACTTGAAAGAAAAATGTCTTCTACTGAAGTGATACAGTTCTCATTTCTTAAACAGAAAGTAGGCTTGTGTTTGTTTCATCTGCCAAATTGCTACATATTCTAAGCCATATTAGGGCTCTGTGGAGCACAAACTGCACTTCAGTTATTTTCACCTTTAATTCGAATTGTGATACCATGGATCAGAGAAATATTCAAATAAACAATTTACGATGAAAGTGAGTTTGAAAAAGCAGCATTGGAAATTTAGTCTGAAGCCAGAAAATACAGAAAAGAATTTCAAAATATTTTTTTGTAAAAGTTGACTATTTCATTTATTCCACTAAAATTTTATACTTTATTTTTAAAAATCTATTACCTATATAAACTATGAAAGTAGAAAACTTATTTAAGCTAGCAAATCCATTCAAAGTATAAAGCATGTGTTCTTAATCTAGTTCCACCATATTGAATTAACCAATAACAGCATGAGGTGTATTTTTCCATACTTTCATGAATTCTCATATGTCCCATATGAGAATATATATTGTCCCATATGAGAATATATATTCTCATATGTCCCATATGAGACATATGTATATACATATGTCTCATATGTATATATGTCTTATATACATAAAATATACATATTTTAGGTATATTTTATGGATATACATAAAAATGTACACATTATGTATGCTTGGTTTACTGGTATAGTTGTTTACAATAAAGTCTGTTAGCTGTTATACACATTAATGTATTTTTATAATTTATATAAATTCCTGAACTTAAAAATATAATGGCCTTTTATCTCATTAAATTAATATGCATCTAATTCAGATTTGATATAATTACTAAATAACTCCACACTGATTATTATTATTTCTTTTTGTTGCTATAAATATATAAAATCCATGTACAGAAAGATCCTTACAGAACAAAACAACTGACAAAGGATTATCTACAGGACATACAAATAGTTCATACAGCTCAATACTAGGAAAACAAAAAGACCAACCAGAAAATAGGCAGAAGACCTAAACAGATATTTCTCCAAAGAAGACATACAGATGGTCAATAAACACATGAAAAGATGTTCCACATCACTAAATATTAGAGGAATACAAATCAAAACTAAGGATGTGGTATCACCTCACACCAGTCAGAATGACCATCATCAAAAAAATTTACAAACAATAAACGCTGGAGAGGATATGGACAAAAGGGAACCTTTCTACACTGTTGATGGGAATGTAAACTGATACAACTATTATGGAGAACAGTATGGGTACTCCTTAAAATACTAGGAATTCATCTACCATATGACCCAGCCACTCCACTACTGGGCATATACTCTGAGAAAACCATAATCGAAAAAGACACATACATCCCAATGTTCATGAAAGTGAAAGTGAAAGTCGCTCAGTCGTGTCCGACTCCTTGCGAACCCATAGACTATACAGTCCATGGAATTCTCCAGGCCAGAATACTGGAGTGGGTAGCCTTTCCCTTCTCCAGGGGATCTTTCTAACCCAGGGATCGAATCCAGGTATCCCACATTGTAGGTGGATTCTTTAACAGCTGAGCCACCGGGGAAGCCCAAGAATACTGGAGTAGGTAGCCTATCCCTTCTCCAAAGTCTTCCCGACTCAGAAATTGAACCAGGGCCTTCTGCATTGCAGGTGGATTTTTTTTTTTTTTTTTTCAGTTAAAAATAAATAAACTTTTATTTATTTTTTATTTTTTTATTTTTTTTTGTTCTTCAATTTTATTTTATTTTTAAACTTTACATAATTGTATTAGTTTTGCCAAATATCAAAATGAATCCGCCACAGGTATACATGTGTTCCCCATCCTGAACCCTCCTCAGCTGAGCTACCAGCAAAGGACATGGAAGCAACTTAGATGTCCATCAACTGATGAATGGATAAAGAAGATGTGGTACCTATATACAATGGAATGTTAGCCATAAAAAAATGAATTTGAGTTAGTTCTAGTGATGTGGATGAACCTAGAGCCCGTTTTACAGAGTGAAGTAAGTCAGAAGGAGAAAAATACAGTATATTAATGTATATATGGAATCTAGAAAAATTGTGTTGATGAACCTATTTGTAGGGAAGGAAAGGAAACACAGATGTAGAGAATGGACTTGTGGACAAAGTGGAGGAGGGAGAGAATCAGAAGAAAGGAGAAAGTAGCATCAACATATATACACTATGGAGTAAGATGGACAGTTGGTGAGAAGTTGCTGTGTAGCACAGGAAGTCCAATCTGGTGCTCTGTGATGACCTGGAGGGATGGGATGGGATAAGGCAAGGGGAGGCAGGCTATGGAGAGAGAGGATGTATGTGTAATTATGGCTGATATGCACTGTTGTATGGTAGAAACTAACACAACATTGTAAAAAAAATTTTTTTTAATTAAATAAAAAAATAATAAAAATTTTTAAAAGATTAAAAAAGATCCTTGCAGTAAAAATTCTTGCATATATGTTATATTTTGGCTATTTTATTTCTATAAGGTCATTTTAAAATATGGCATTTCTGGGCCAAATATTATAGTATTTTAAATTTTAACAGTTATTGACAATTTTTTTTTTTTTAATGTCAATTCCCAGTTTACTTCCAAAGATCACTCAAATTTCTACTCTATCCACCAGAATGAGAATTGTCCCCATTACTAGTTGGTATTTCCTTTTAACAATTTTTGTCAAGCTAATGTGGTATATTTTAATTTGTATTTCTCTGATTACTAATAGTAAGTATCTTTTCATATGTTTCTGGCCATTTAGACTCCCTGTGTTTGAAACACCATATCCTTTGGCCAATATTACTGATTGTCTTTCAATTAGTTTGCATTTGTTATTCTTATGATAAGCATAGATGCATATTTGCTATTCTTTATGGTAAGCATTAATCCTTTGCTATCATTGTGCTGCAAATATTTCCCAAGCTAATCTTTTTCTACATGTACACTACTTTTAGGTAATTTTTGCCATACAATTAAACGAATTATATGTAGTGCCATATGCCTTCCATTTTGCTTACAGAAAATGAGATTCCTATATTGCATTGAGTATATAAATATACAAATAAATAGAAATCTATGTCTATCCATATCAGAAGCCCCTTTACTGTTGTTGTTTAGTCACAAAGTCATGCCCAACTCTTTGTGACCCCATGGACTATAGGCCACCAGGTTCTTCTATCGATGGGATTTCCCAGGCAAGAACATTGAAGCAGGTTGCCATTACCTTCCCCAAGATCTTGCTGATCCACGGATCAAACCCCGATCTTCTGAATTGCAGGTGGATTCTTTAGCACTGAGCCACCAGGGAAGCCCTCACCAGAAGCACCTACTATGTTATAAATGTTGCATTTTCACATTAATCCTTTTAACAACCATAAATCACTATGAGAAATATCCCTTGAAGTGTTCTTGAAATTTTTTTGAACAGTTATTAGTGAATTCACCAATGTTGGTGAATTTCAAAGAATTTCATCAGTGAATGGCATGAGGATTCCTACCAACATTGGATGGGGGGAACTGGTTACAACCTTCCATTCTTAATCCATCAGTATAGATAATAGAGCAGAAGCCATCAGGACTGAATGCTTTAGTTGCTCACCTGTGATTGAGCTAAGTGTTTTTTATTTGATTTTCTCTTGATATAAAATAGAGATATCTATATCTAGCCTCATACCCTTCTAAGAATTTCAGATTTATAGTCAAATGAGATGTAGGTTACTAATGAGTATTTTTGATCAACTGTTCATATAAAATTGGTTATATATACAGCAAGGGTAAACATTTAAAACTCAGATTAAGGCTCTTCTTTCTATGTTTAAACCTCTACATTCTTTTTCTTTTACATTTAGACTAAAATATGGAATCCTTACCTTTGTTTGCAAAGCCCTACATTTAACACTAGTTTATCTCTCCCACCCATGTCATATTATTCTCCTATTTGCTCAGGATTCTCTAGACACAGAGGCCTTTTGAGTCTTATACCTGTGGTGGATTCATTTTGATATTTGGCAAAACTAATACAATTATGTAAAGTTTTAAAATAAAATAAAATTAAAAAAAAAAAAGCAAGCTTGTTCATTCTGATTGGTCTGAGATTATCACGCCAGCGTTCTTTATCATGTATCAGCCTAAACACAGCCTCTTTGGAAAAGCTCTCCCAGTGAATCCAATCTGAAGTAGACATGAGAAACTTTCTATTTTTTCTGATTTTTAATTACATGTATGCCAATATATTTTTGTGTCTGCATGTTTTGTCTTTTCCAAATAGATCCCTAGGCATTCCCCTCCCCCCCCCTCCCCTGCCAAAAATACAACATTGTTCAGAATTTTACAGATAGGAGATGGAACAGAGATTCAGAGTCATGTAAACTAGATTCAAACACACATAAACTAAAAATCACAATCACAGAAAACTAACCAAACTGAACACATGGGTCACAACCTTGTTTTACTCAATGAAACTATGAACCATGCCATGTAGGGCCACCCAAGAGAGAAGGGTCATGGTGGAGAGTTCTGACAAAACGTGGTCCCCTGGAGAAGGGAATGGTAAACCACATCAGCATTCTTGTCTTGAGTATCCCATGAACAGCACGGGAAATGACTGAGTGACTGAAGAACAAAAATAAAACTAAATTCAATGCCCATCTATTAACCAGCATTTTGAGTGGATTGATAAGAAGAGTGTGGTCAAGAATGTGGATATGCTATTAAGACTCATCTAGTGAAATAAACTCTAACTAGGGTTTATAAGATTCAGTAAAACTAATTGTTTAAAATTTGCATAAGCTGTTCATTTCCCAGGAGTGATGGTGGCAGTCAACATTGTATTCAACTGAGGTCTGAGTAGTAAACAAGTTTTGAGGGATTCTATACAGCAACAATGGCAAATCCCATGGATGGAGGAGCCTCATAGGCTGCAGTCCATGGGGTCGCTAAGAATCAGACACGACTGAGCGACTTTACTTTTCACTTTCATGGATTGGAGAAGGAAATGGCAACCCACTCCAGTGTTCTTGCCTGGAGAATCCCAGGGACGGGGGAGCCTGGTGGGCTGCCGTCTCTGGGGTTGCACAGAGTTGGACATGACTGAAGTGACTTGGCAGCAGCAGCAGCAGCATACAGCAACAAAGTTTGCTTAAGAATGAAAGGAACCATCTGAGATAGAAAAGACTTGAGTCTTAAATATTGATGGGGACGAATCAAGAGACGATGCTGAGGTCATAAGAATGGTGAGACTTCTTAAATCAGGTTCTCATGAAGATGGAAGAAACATAAGTGAATGAGAGGAATCAAGGAACAGATTTAACATCGTTTGGAGAAAACACAGATGGTGGTGAGTAACAGTAAGTAACTTGGAGTTGAGCAGACCTAATTTAAAACTATAATTCACATCAGCTGCCTTCATTGCAAAAGGAAAGGAGCAATAGCTATTTTAAAGGGTTGTTATATGGATTTGAGAAAATCCAAGTACAGTATGCACTGTATCGCTTAGAGCATCGTAGGAACTCAGTAAGTGGTAGCTATCATAATGTAACTGTTAGCCATTTTCCACCATGTTAGCAAGGTAATGCTCAAAATCCTTCAAGCTAGGCTTCAATAGCATGTGAACCAAGAACTTCCAGATGTTCAAGCTGGATTTAGAAAAGGCAGAGGAACCAGAAATCAAATTACCCACATTCACTGGAACATAGCGAAAGCAAGGAAATCCCAGAAAAAAACATCTACCTCTGTTTGACTGACTATGCTAAAGTCTTTGACTGTGTGGATTACAACAAACTGTGGAAAGTTCATAAAGAGATGGGAATACAAGACCACCTTACCTCCTGAGAAACCTGTATGCAAGTCAGAAGCAACAGTTAGAATCAGGCATGAAACAATGGGCTGGTTCCAAATTGGGAGAGGAGTATGTCAAGGCTGTGTATTGTCACTCTGCTTATTTAACTTATATTCAGCGTACATTATGCAAAATGCCTGGCTAGAGGAAGCTCAGGCTGGAATCAAGATTGCCAGTAGTAATGCAATAAAGTAATGCAGATGATACCATCCTTATGGCAGAAAGCAAAGAGGAACTAAAGAGCCTCTTGAAGAAAGCAAAAGAGGAGAGTGAAAAAGTTGGCTTAAAACTCAACAATCAAAAAACGAATTTCATGGCATCTGGTCCCATCACTTCAAGGCAAATAGATGGGAAAACAATGGAAACAGTGACAGATGTTATTTTGGGGAGTGGCTCCAAAATCACTGCAGATGATGACTGCAGCCATGAAATTAAAAGATGCTTGCTCCTTGGAAGAAGAGGTATGACCAGCCTAGACAGCATATTAAAAAGCAGAGATATCACTTTGCTGACAAAGGTCCATATAGTCAAAGCTATGGTTTTTCCAGCAGTCATGTATGGATGTGAGTGTTGGACAATAAAGAAATCTGAGCATCAAAGAATTAATGCTTTCAAACTGTGGTGCTGGTAAGGACTCTTGAGAGTCCCTTGGACTGCAAGGAGATCAAATCAGTTAACCTTAAAGGAAATCAACCCTGAATATTTATTAGAAGGACTGATTCCAAAGCTGAAGCTCCAAAACTTTGGCCACCTGATGCGAAGAGCTGACTCACTGGAAAAGACCTTGAAGCTGGGAAAGATTGAGGGCAGGAGGAGAAGGGGGAAACAGAGTATAAGATGGTTAGATGGCATCACTGACTCAATACACATGAGTTTGAGCAAGCTCCTGGAGATAGTGAAAGAAAGGGAAGCCTGGCGTGCTGCAGTCCATGGGGTCTCAAAGAGTCAGACATGACTAAGTGACTTAACAACTAAACAAGTCATGTCACTGCTAAGTGCTGGTGACTGGAATCTAAAAGGATGTACAGATGAGCTTGTTTGCAGGGTAGGAAAAGAAAGGCAGACAGAGAGAAGGGATGTGTGGACACAAGGGGAGATGGGGAGGGTGAGACAAATTGGGAGAGTAGGATTGACATATACACATTATTGTGTGTAGAACAGACAGCTAGAGGCAAGCTGCTGTATAGCACAGGGAGCTCAGCTTGGTGTTCTGTTATTACCTAGAGGGAAGGGGTGGGGAGGTTGGAATGGAGGTTTAATTGGGAACAGATATATGTATGCATATAGCTGATTCACTTGGTCATACAGCAGAAACTAACATAATATTGCAAAGCACTTATTCTCTGATAAAAAAATTTAATATTAAAAAAAAAATATTTGGACCTTCAGTACAAAATCTAGTGACTTAATCACCATCTATTCTGCCCTCCAGGATAAAGTTCTCCCTAGAAGTCTTCCTGTGCCTGCATCTTAAAAGTGAGCATGTTTTTTCTACCTGCCAACAAACAGAGCAGTGCTACAAATATTGCTGATACTATGTTTCACCTGAGTTTTTGAAGGGAAAGGCAAACATGAAAGTAGGTAGGAATGACAGACTGTGAGAGTATCATTAATAGTAAAGAACAAGGTGGATGCTGAACTTCTGTTTACTGATATTACACAATTAATTCATACCACATAATCTAAGGGCAATGATCTCACTCTTCAAGAAAGCAATTCAGTTTTAGGCTGTCATATTTGCCCCTGTGAAAAAACTTAGTTGGTAGCAAATGAAATTCACTCAACAAAAGGAAAATGTTAAGTTCAGAATTTAGTAAATATGTAGCATCTTTTGCATCTTCTTTGGCCTTGCTTTCGCCCTGCATGCTATTATGTCTTCCATATACATGTCTTCTCTTTAAGAGTATGGCCTTTAGATTCAGCCCCATCAGGTCAATTCCTGGATCTACACTCTATAAATTTTGGCATTTTTGACAGGTTGTATAGCCGGTGTGACCCTAAGTTTATTGATCTGTAGTAAGTGGAAATAAAACCTGCATCACAATACATCTGATAAAATGAAATGGAATAATGCAAGTTTCACACCTTGTATACAGCAGCAAGCTGAATACCTTGGACAGACTTGCCTTTATCCCTTCTTTGTCCATTTTCTCTAATCATGAGATTTTTTGTAGCGATTCCCTGGTGGCTCAGACAGTAAAGCGTCTGCCTGCAATGCAGGAGACCCAAGTTTGACCCTGGGTTGGGAAGATCCCCTGGAAAAGGAATGGCAACCCACTCCAGTACTCTTGCTTAGAAAATTCCATGGATGGAGGAGCCTGGTGGGCTACAGTCCATGGGGTCACAAAGAGTTGGACACGACTGAGCGACTTCATGATGGGATTTTAACTATGCCTTTAATGAAGACAATTCTCAAAAGCATATTTCTAGCTTCATATGTTAAATTGCATATTTTTTACTCTTCAAAGGCAAAGCAAATAACATATCCCAAATCATAAGTTTTACAAGCAAAACCATGACAACAGCATTTCCTCCTTTAAATCTTCTAGTATCTTATTTTTCTCACGATATTTTTTTCAGTTTTACTTTAATCTTTTTCCAGATATAGACTGTGTAAATCATAATCCAAGCCCAGGTCATTTTTAATCAGTTGTTGTTCAGTCTCTAAATCGTGTCTAGCTTTTTGTGACCCCAAGTACTCCTTCAGGCTCCTCTCTCTATGGGATTTACCAGGCAAGAACACTGAAGTGGGTTGCCATTTCCTTCTCCAGGGTATCTTCCCGACCCCAGGATTGAACCCACATCTGCTGCATTGGCAGGCAGATCTTTACCACTGAGCCATCAGACATAATTATTAATCCAATGACTACTATCATGCCAGATTGGCACCATGGAGATGTCTTGACAGAAGGCTATATAAAACCTAGCAAATTTATTTATTAATTATAGTTACCAATGAAAACTAAAATGTAGATATGAAGATGGATTTTGGCAGTTATCAATATGCTAATTATAGTCACAAGATGACCACTGAAAATACCTTTGACTATTCTAGAGTAATACACTCAAGGGGGAAAAAGGAACATTGTACATTTTGACTGCCATTCATTGTTTACATGGGTTTGTTGTGTTTGTTTCTTTTCATGAAAAAGAGTCACCCCATTGATATAACCACATAATTTTAAGACAGACCATATCTAATTTTTTACCAGTCAAATGTTTCAGGAGAAATAATGCTTTTTTTCTCTTTATTCTTATAATGTCCTATCTAGAATTACCATTTATTTCCTAGAATATTCATTTTCTATTCATAATATATAATTCCTTCATTATGAGCTTACCATTCACTATCAGTATGTTTCATATTTATCAGCCCTTACACTGCCATTCATAAAAACTAAAAAAATTGCACTTTCACTTAAAGAACCTAGAAAGCAGCACACAATCAATATTTCTTGTATTTATGGTAAATGTTATGTTACTTCTAATTATACATACAAAGTCAAACAAATTTGGATGCGACATAATGCTTCTCAAGTCTATATTCCATAAAAAATAATCATCATAATATTTTCTGATCTCTCTGCATTTTGGATACTTTTTCTGGCATGGAAAGATCATTGATTTCATATATACTAAAGAAAGAAACTCTATACATAGATAAACTTTCAGTTCAGTTCAGTTCAGTCGCTCAGTCATGTCCGACTCTTTGTGACCCTGTGGACTGCAGCCTACCAGGCTCCTCCATCCATGGGATTTCCAGGCAAGAGTACTGGAGTGGGTTGCCATTTCCTTCTCCAGGGGATCTTCCTGACCCAGGGATCGAACCCAGGTCTCCTGCATTGCAGGCAGACGCTCTACCATCTGAGCCATAGATTATTAAATAAAGGAGTATTTATTTTAAATAGAAAAATCTTATTTACAATGTGCTTAAATGTGGTTTAAATGTACTTCAAATAACTAAAGTATTTTTTGTTTATTAAGCCAAACAAAAGAGGTTTCACTTAACAAATGTTATATGCATTGCTAACATTATAAACTTTAATATATCTAATATTATATATTGAAATCAACTCTAATCACTGATTTAGGTGTAAAAGATAAAAGATTTATTTTTACAAAAACTTTGCTTCTTTCTAAAAGCAACTCATAAAATTTTCTGATTAAAACACAAAATGTGTGGGAAAAAAAAACCTATATTAATTTTTAAAGTGAAAGTTGCTCAGTGGTGTCCATCTCTTTGTAAACTCTCCAGGCCAGAATACTGGAGTGGGTAGCCATTCCCTTCTCCAAGGGATCTTCCCAAGCCAGGGATCGAACCCAGGTCTCCCACATTGCAGGCGTATTCTTTACTAGCTGAGCCACCAGGGAATCCCAACCATACTGGAGAAGGTAGCCTATCCCTTCTCCAGGGGATCTTCCCGACCCAGGAATCGAACTGGGATATCCTGTATTGCAGGCAGATTCTTTACCAGCTGAGCTACCAGGGAAGCCAACATAATTTTGAAAGTGAAACTGAAAGTCATTCAGTCGTGTCTTTGAGACTCTTTGAGACCCCATGGACTGTCGATGGAATTCTCCAGGCCAGAATACTGGAATGGGTAGCCTTTCCCTTCTCCAGGGGACCTTCCCAACCCAGGGATCAAACCCAGGTCTCCCACACTGCAGGTGGATTCTTTACCAGCTGAGCCACAATGGAAGCCCAAGAAGACTGGAGTGGGTAGCCTATCACTTCTCCAAGGTATCTTCCCGAGCCAGGAATCTAACCGGGGTCTCTCACATTGCGGGTGGATTCTTTACCAACTGAGCTATCAGGAGGACCTAATTTTATGTCAGTATGAAATCAGAATTACAATGAGAAAAATATTCCTTAACAGTTAAACATTTTTCATTGGCTGAATTAAAAATGGAATTCATATAATGTTCTAACTGGTTTTATTAAGCACAATAATTTTGTATTTATTGTTTAAAATGTCAAGTCAGTTTCCACTAGATACATTCCCTAATCCTTAATGCTTATTGTGCTTAAAAATTGGATTTGCTTCAGAGTTTCTGGATCCTTATTTTACAGATATGGTTAAGTAAACTATATCTGCCTGAAGTATAGAACATATCAGTAGGGAATAAAACTAGTATCTAGGCACACACAATGTTAATAAAAGTAATTAATTAGAATTTGATTGTCAAAGAAGTAATTAAGTGTAAAATACTGGCTTTAATTTTGTAAAAAATAAAATGTTTCCTGTTTCTATTGGGAAAAACAAAACTAACAAAACTAACAAATGGGCGATATGCTAGGTATTTTTCTTTTGCTTAAAGAAGCAAAAACTACAGGTATGCATTAAATTTCTGAAATGATAATTAAGTCATAAAGCTGACTCCTCTCAAAACTGTATAGAGTGTTACCCAATCATAATATATAATGATAATGAAAATCAGTCTTCAAAATTAACATTTACATAAATATCTATTTCAAAGATGGTAATATCAATGATAATACCATTGGCTTTATCTATATGTGACAATTTAGATAAACATGAGATGTATGGCTTACAATAGGATAATAGCTTTCTGAAATAATTTCTTGATTTTGATAAACTGTGGGGTCCACAGGGGCATGAAGTCTTCATTTTCATTTTATGGTTATAGCTCTAACTTTCAGCAGTGTCCAAACCAAAATGACACTCAATAAATATATGTTAAATGAATGTATGAATGAATTTGAAAATGATGCTTCATTTATTTGACTTTGTTAATTAAGTATTTTAGCAACATGTACATTACATGAACCCCCAATTATTATACTAAGACATTAGTTTAAAAAGAGATCAATAACTACCTCAAATAACACTTAAAAAGGAAATGTGATTCAAAACTTCTAAGTTCAAGTCTATATGGGCCCAGACTCAGGAAACAAAGAAATCCTTCCTGAAGATATATAATTAAAGAGTTTGGAGAGAAGCTCTAACTTTGCATGGAATTAAATTCCACAAAATTATAGCTGTTCAGTTATAGCTGCTTTCACAGGCTCTCCAGAAGGAACTCACATTTTGTTCCATGAACATTTAGACCTAATTTTAAGATGTCAGTTTGGTTGTTCCCCCTCCCAATTTAAGGTAACAACTGAAAACTCGAGACATATTTCTTCAGTTGTATTTTTTTTAATTTGTAATCAGCATTTTCTTTGTTGGACAAAGGCCCAGCTTCTTGACTACTAGATTAGTATGAAAAATGGGGAATTATTAGCTTATGTTGATTGTTTAAGCCCAAATAATACCCAGGTTAAAAAAAATTCCAAGTAACAATAAAAAGTTAATTTAATAAAGGTTCGAACCAGTTTGGAGAAGGCAATGGCACCCCACTCCAGTACTCTTGGCTGGAAAATCCCATGCATGGAGGAGCCTAGTAGGCTGCAGTCCGTGGGGTCGCTAAGAGTCAGACACGACTGAATGACTTCACTTTTACTTTTCCCTTTCATGCATTGGAGAAGGAAATAGCAACCCACTCCAGTATTCTTGCCTGGAGAATCCCAGGGACAGGGGAATCTGGTGGGCTGCCGTCTATGGGGTCGCACAGAGTCGGACATGACTGAAGTGACTTAGCAGCAGCAGCAGCAAGAACCAAGTTAGAAGATCACAGGGAAAGGCATTTTGTCTTTCAATTAAAAAAAAAAAAAAAGCTATTGTTAACAACATTTTGTGGTATCATCTCTGCATGCCTGGCAGAACACTGACAAGCCCTAGGACATCCTCGAAGTCAGTTTATGCCTCAGCCAGATCTGATAGCCTCTTATTTTTCCTAAGTGAAAATACAAATTGTAACTATAAATAATTGCTTTTAAAATAAACATGCCTAAATCTACTCCATCAAAGCACAGCTGTTCTTTAAAATGGATAACTTGGGAAAGGGTATATTTATTCTATTACCAAAAAATTTGGAAAACCTTCTTTCATTGTTTTTCCTTAAAAATATGTGAGTCATGCAAAAACAAAAATCAATCTTAGAAATATTAATAGCACAGACTATTTGGGGGCTAAAAACAGCACAGCCCAATTCCATCACTTACATTTTTCATGAGTTTGGGTTCCAAATAAGATCCATCTTTTTTCTCAAATGAAATACAAATTTAAAGTATAAAAGTCCAACACTACTGGATGACTCAATAAAATATACCACAAACTATAAAGCTACTTCCCAAGAGTCTTTCTAGAATGCCTAATAAAATGGGACTCTCACTGGATTGGGCCTATAAACTCTAGAGTGACTACTAGGAACAGGCTTAGAAATCAACCATCCCTATTTTTTCAATTGTACTTTATAAATTATCAGTGTACATTAAATGTTAGAATTCCTTACTTTTTTCTTGTGTTAAAATACATGCATGCCAAGTCCCTTCAGTCATGTCCGACTCTTTGCAACCCCACAGACTGTAGCCCACCAGGCTCCTCTGTCCATGGGATTTTCCAGGCAAGAATACTTGAACGGGTTGCCATGTGCTCCTCCAGGGGATCTTCCTCCCCCAGGGATCGAACACAAGTCTCTTATGTCTAATCTGCATTGGCAGACAGGGTCTTTATCACTAGTGCCACCTGGGAAGTCCATTAAAATGCATAATACAGAGATAACAATGTGGTACCCTTAGAAATAATTTTAATTTATGACTCCCTACGCATCTATATCTGAAATGTTTACATATTTAAATACAAGTCAGTAAACAAATGCCTGGCTCTTCACTGTGCCCACATGATTAATCAGAAGCACAGACTTGGGATGACTAAATGCGTGTTAACTGGGGCTTGTGTCAGGGTCTCTGACAATATTTTGTACCACATACACAAATATTAAAATGGTCTTTATAAGGGGTCATGACACTGATAATAATCTTCTACTATTAATAATATTTTAGTTTAAAAAAACACCAAAGCCTCATCAAGGGAGTTAAAAAAGGGATGCTTTATGTGGAAATGGCCAAGGAATCACATATAGAAGAATTATAGCAATAAAAAATTAAAGATTATCTTCAGTGAAAATAAAATAATGCATTTTCTTCTTGCTCAAATACAGCTTTAAATTGGAAGTCAAAATTGTTGTAAATGTATGAAACATTCCAGGCAATTTTCTTCAAATATGAAAATCAATTAAGTAGAGGAAATTATTGGTATGTAATTCATTTCCATTGCCAAACACATAAGCAAAACTTTTTCCTTTGTGAGTGTTTTCCAAATTTTGAAATGATTTTTTTGTATTTCCTGAAAGTAAACTCTAAATTGAAAAGGATAAGTGAGCTCAATATGTGCCATGTTGTTTCTTAAACACATTTGAGATTTCAGTTTACCTACTGAATGGCATGCAATCACATTTAAAATTTAACATTAATATATAAGAATAACTGGGTACCTAGAAAACATGGGTGCAATCAGTTCACTTATAGTATAAAACCCTATCATCTCACTACTGTAAATTCTCTATTTTTCTGTCATTCAGTGTTAGAGAAGCATAAAATCAATCACATGCATTATGAATCACATCAGTTGAGTCGCTCAGTCATGTCTGACTCTTTGCGACCCCATGGACTTCAGCATGCCAGGCTTCCCTGTCCATCACCAACTCCCGGTGCTCAAACTCATGTCCGTTGAGTTGGTGATGCCAGCCAACCACCTCATCCTCTGTCATCCCCTTCTCCTCCTACCTTCCATCTTTCCCAGCATCAGGGTCTTTTCCAGTAACTCAGTTCTTCACAACAAGTGGCCAAAGTATTGGGGGTTCAGATTCAGCTCAGTCCTTCCAATGAATATTCAGGACTGATTTCCTTTAGGACTGACTGGTTTGAGCTCCTTGCTGTCCAAGGGATTCTCAAGAGTCTTCACCAACACCTCAGTTCAAAAGCATCAACTCTTTGGCACTCAGCTTTCTTTATGGTCCAACTCTCACATCCATACATGACCACTGGAAAAACCATAGCTTTGACTAGACAGACCTTAGTGGCAAAGTAATGTCTCTGCTTTCTAAAATGTGGATGTTCATTCTTGCTGTCTTCTGTTTGACCACTTCCAATTTACCTTCATTCATGGACCTAACATTTCAGGTTTTTGTGTAATACTGTTCTTTACAGCATTGGACTTTACTTTCATCACCAGTCACATTCACAACTGGACATTGTTTTCACTTTGGCTCAGACTCTTCATTCTTTCTGGAGCTATTTCTCCACTTTTCTCTCATAGCATATTGGGCAACTACCAACCTGGGGATTTCATCTTTCAGTGTCATAATTTTTTGCCTTGTAATACCATTCATGGGGTTCTCAAGGCAAGAACACTGGTGGTTTGCCATTCCCTTCTCCAGTGGACCATGTTTTGTCAGAGTCTCCACCATGACTCATCCATCTTGGGTGGCCCTCCATGGAATGGCTCATAGTTTCATTGAGTTAGACAAGGCTGTGATCCATGTGATCAGTCTGGTTAGTTTTCTGTAATAATGGTTTTTATTCTGTCTGCCATCTGATGGATAAAGATAAGAGGCTTGTGGAAGCTTCCCGATGGGAGGGATTGGTTATGGGGAATCTGGGTCTTGCTCTGATGGGTATAACCCATAACAAATATTAATTGAGCACCTACTGTGTATAGGTCCCATACAGGATACAAAGATATAGTTCACGACTCAAGTATTAGAATATCTATAGTTGGTGACCAATACATAAACATGGAGTCTGTTAGGTTCTTATTGGCAATACAGGCTTCCAAAACTATTTGAAAATATAAATTTCAAACAGCATCATTAGAGCATTTATAAGGATATCAAGTAAATGAGAGAATACTATAAACTGAAAAGCCTTTAAAATATTTTTTCCTGTTCTAAACATTAGCTGGTAAAACACTATTTTCAAATGATGCATTCCAGTTAGAAACTTATCATTTGTAGGCTTTACTGCAAATTCAGTGCATTTATTGACTAACTGAGTGAAGAAAGGTTAAGGAAGGAAAAAAATAGACAATATAGATGCAACTTGGCCCTTGACAACATAGGCAATGTGTCATTTTATATAGCTTAAACCTAATCATTGTTGCAAAAGAAAAATTTCAGAGTTGTCATGGCATTAAAGTGACTTTCATAAGCATTAGAGCATTGAAACATATTAAAGAATAGAAGATTTATGTCTTTTTATTCAATGCTTAAGAAAAATCAGGCAAATGTTTTTGCTCCTGTTTATAATGCCAATTATCCTAAGCACTTGGTTTAATTTGTTCTCTTCCTGATTAAATCTAGACATACATAAAGATTGGATGAGAATGCATGTTCCTATTAAATGGTGCTTGAGGATGAGCAGAAATGATATATGGGATTCTTTTCATTAAGCTGATATATGCTTATTGAAAAACATAAATATTATGTATTATGGCCAAAGGATTAAAAGTTATGCATAGTATATTTACCTATTATGTGAAATGCATGAGCAATTTAGTAAAGCACACATACGGAGACTGTCATCATATTAAAGTCTGAGTTGTTCAGAGCAGAACCCCAATTTGATATGGGCGTATCTAGTAGGTTGGGTCAGCACAATGATAACTCTGAGACTTCAAAGTAAATCTGATCAACAGATTTAATGTTCCCTTTGTGATTATTTAGATTTTTAATGTGAGAATAAAAGAACAGGCCTTTGTTTGTTTTATAAAATTTATACAATGGGATCACAAAAAAAAGGAGTAAAATCATGTTCCTGGCAAACAAATACTGACTATGAAAGTATTTTGGTTTCTAGTGCTAATGAACTTCATCTCATTAAGTAGCTGTGCTTAGTCACTCAGTCACATTCGACTCTTTGCAACCCCATGGGCTGTAGTCCGCCAGGCTCCTCTGTCCATGGGGATTCTCCAGGCAAGATTATTGTAGTGGCTTGCCATGTTCTTCTCCAGAGGATCTTCCCAACCCAGGGACTGAACCCAGGTCTTCCGCATTGCAGGCAGATTCTATATTGTCTGACCTACCAGGGAAGCCTTTATTAAGCAGAAAAGCCCAGTAAGAATTCAACCTCTTCTTCCAATGGATAGACTTAAAAGTATTTTAGCCACAGAGAAGAAACACCTTATTTCTTATAAAAGACCTTAAGGTATGCTTTTGATCCACAGATGGAGGATAGCACTATATGAAGTCGGAGAGCATGGGTCAGCTGGTATGACCCCTATTAACTGAACTGCCTCTGAGTATTTGTATGACAGACTGACCCAGCTAGACCAGTGACTCTCAACTGGGGGTGAGTTTGCTCCCTCCAGGGGACACTGGAAATACCTGCAGCCATTTGATTGTCATTATTGGGGTGGGGGAGAAGGGCCATGCAACTGGTGTCTAGTGAATAGAGAAACCAGGGATGCTGCTAAGGATTCTACCATGCATAAAACAGTCCCTCACAACAAAAAAGTATCTGGCTCAAAATGTCAACAGTGCCAAGAGAGAGGAACTTTGAGCTGATCCAGTATTTTTGCCTTGTTGACAGCTGCGGTTGGGGTCCCACCTACTGATAAAAGTATGGTCCAAGAAAAGTCTAATTGTATCCAGCACTAGCCAACCCTCACCCATCCTCAGTAACATGGGGGAGAAATTAGAGGTGGGATAAATGAGTAAATGCAAATGCTTATTTGTGAAGCTAACTTATTCTCTATTTTAAAGACTTTTTGGCAAGAATGCTCAGTTAACTCATGGGAGTGTATTCAGGTACCAGGGTTACCTGAATTCAGGTACCTGTATTCAGGTAACAGAGTTAATATGTTCTCCCCACCCATAAATCAAATGTTGACTTAGGGTTCCTTCAGAAGAAGCAAAGAAGAGTTGAGATCCTCGATAGTGGAGAAAGGAACAGGTAGGCTCAGGAGATCTGGGAAAAGTGAAAAGAGAGTAATTCATAAACTATGAAGGGCTACTCATTTTTATTTTCAGCTGTGTCAAATTACTTATGTGCTTAATGCTGTGTTATAATTCAAGTCTGTTCTAGTTATTATTCTACACATTAGATATTTATTATTTTCCATGTTCTTCCAGAGACATAAGAAGTGTGAAAAGGTCATTTAAACAGATGTGTTTAAAGACAAAGATGTTGAGCAATGAACAATGATAAAGATGGTTACTACAATCTTGTCCACTTTCATGACAGACTGTAGTGAAGTGAAATGAACTGAAGTGAACTCGCTCAGTCATGTCCGACTCTTTGGGACCCCATGAAGAGTAGCCTACCAGGCTCCGCCGTCTATGGGATTTTCCAGGCAAGAATACTGGAGTGGGGTGCCATTTCCTCCTCCAGGGGATCTTCTCAACTCAGGGATCGAACCCGGGTCTCCTGCATTGAAGACAGACACTTTACCGTCTGAGCCACCAGGGAAGCCCTCATGAAAGACTATTTCTCTTTTAATCAAAGTAAAGAGAAGAGCATCTGGCAGGTAGCAGGAGCTCAGTAAACTTTGGTTACATGAATAAACAGTTCATCATCCAAAGCACAAACTCTCCCTTAATGCATTAATACCCTTCCTTTCTTTTATCCAGCTGTTTTCAAGCCCAGACCTTTCTTTCCTCACAGCTTTTATCACATTCTTTTCTTCCTGTATCTTCTGAATGTGACTCTGAGAGAGACACATTCATCCTTGCCTTGGTTTATTGATTGTTTCTCAAATCTTTAATATTAACATCCTTTTGACCACCTTGCTGCCAAATTACTCCTTTTAAATATACCTCTTTGCATACTTTCTACTACTTTTAAAAAGTTCTCTGTTATCTAAAGTGAAACTTTTATCTTTTTAGGTTACAACTGTTGTTTTATCAAGTTGATTTCACTAATTAGCTTGCGATTCTACAGTTTATTAAACTATTATATATATTTTTAAAAATCACTATTTGGCAAAAATAGGGAAGAAGGTTAGTATGGTATAGAGTAGGACTGTCAGTCAGAGAAGGCAATGGCACCCCATTCCAGTACTCCTGCATGGAAAATCCCATGGATGGAGGAGCCTGGTAGGCTGCAGTCCATGGGGTCGCTAAGGGTCAGACACGACTGAGCGACTTCACTTTCACTTTTCACTTTCATGCATTGGAGAAGGAAATGGCAACCCACTCCAGTGTTCTTGCCTGGAGAATCCCAGGGATGGGGGAGCCTGGTGGGCTGCCGTCTATGGGGTCGCACAGAGTCGGACAGAGAAGGGACTTAGCAGCAGCAGGACTGTCAGTAGCTAGGAATTAAGAGACTTTAAGTGATAATCTAGGTTTTAATATTAAATAGTGTGAATTTTGATAAACCTCTGAGAATTGGACAAACCTCTGAGATGATATCTGAGCAATGTCTCAGTTAGACAGTGACTTATGTCACTGAAACTTAGAGGGAGGAAAGATATTATCTGATATTCGGATTCTAAAAAAATATACATTTTGCTCAATAGTTTCATGAAGGAAAATAATTATGAAGACAGTAAAATTTGGAAATTCAGGGCCAATTTGTTACCTTAGTTACAAATAAGTCTTACAGAATATTATATTATTAGTAGTATTAACAATACTATATTATTATAGAAAATATTATTAATAGGAGGATGAAAATAAGTATTTTGCCACTGTTAAGTGGAAATCATTCTTTCAGTAAAAAAGAGCTTAAAAATGAAATGTTTTTTCCCTACTCTTATTGCCTTCAATCAGTCCAGATGCCTTTTAGCAGTCAAGCAACTCATTATCACTATTACTGTGTTTGAATCATCAAGGCCTCAAAATGAACTGCTTGAGAAAAATCGTTTTAAAGAAATACATACATATACACTGGCATCAGTCTTTAGTCTCTTCTTTCTAGTGGCATTGCTTTCAAGTCAAGTTGGCTTGTGTCCAAAAGAAAATAAACAAACAAAAAAATCAACAGTTAAACAGCTGGAACCAATTATCCTAACTTCAGTGGGACTCCACATTCAAGTGTCAAGAAGGAAACTGGGTCTATGATACAATGGATTTGTTACTTTGTAACTTGACCATGATGTTGACACTCACTTTGCCCATTGCCTTCTATTTAATCTCCAGAATCATATACCTAAACTCCCACAGTAAGCAAGTGCTGTTATTTTGTGTGCCTTTATAAACTGATTAAATTACTGGAGTAAAAAAAAAATAGAAAACTGGATATAAAAGTTTGAACAAGTATTTATCTGATGTCATATTTTGATACTAGCTCAGGGATATGGAATTCTAGAAGAGAAAAATACTGTGATAATGAACATAATGATATGTATGTAACATTTTTTCTAGTATCAACGATTGTTAAAAATATAGTTCTTCTCAAGTTTGCTTATGGAAGTTGTGTTACATTATTGATTTGTTTAAAAATATTTGTCTTCCAAAGACATACAATGACATTTTGTAACATATTCTCATATTTATACTTCATGTTTTAAATTTTATAAAGTTGCCTCATTTTTTTAAGAAGCTTAGATTCTAACTCTAGCAGTCTGGGGTGCTATTCTCTAGAACCAGTAAGTAAACGTTGGCAATAGTAAATAGGATTTGGACAAGAAAAATTCCAGTTCATAATTTTAGTCCCTAAGAAGTGCAAGTTCTAAATTTGGCAAGATATACTGGATTTAATATGTTCTACTCTGAAACAGAAACTCTCTTGAAAGTTTACTTTAGGAAAAAGAAATCCATTGCTCTCCATCAAGACAAGCATCTCACAAATCACAAAGAGGATTTTGTAACTAAGCAACGAAGGTCAGTGAGACTGTGACCAAGGTGTGGAGAACCAGCTGAACACACACACACTCCAAGAAAAGTGTGGACCTGCACTTCAAGGGAAGAAAATCAACACTGTATTTTGAAGCACTCCTTTTTAAAACCTATAATTCCATTGTACTATGCAGGTGTACACTGAAAAACAGCTGATAAATCTGCTCTAGATCCACATTTTGAATAATACAATTATAGTTTACTCAAAAGATTTTCCATTATAAATATACCCTGATCAGCCAAGAAACTGGAAAACAAACATCAACAAAACCTTTACATTGGCATTTGTCTAACTAGATGATTTCACTTGAATAGTACCTGATTACTTGATTTTCCTAGGCAAAGCTGTATGCTCATAAAGAAAAGATAAGATTTGCTGAGTCCTTCAGTGGAGACTGTTAAAATGGATGAAAAGCTTTCATGAGTTCTCATAAACTTTCCCAAGTAACTGTAATTGATATTTGTTTTTTATATTGATATAAAGCATAGCATATTGATCAATACTACACAATTATGGTACCTATCAGAATTCTAGAAGGTGACAAATATTACACTGATGGCAGAGTTGTTAGTTTGAGAAGCTCAAAACTGTCCTGGGTCTGAAGCTCCAAATAATTGTGTCAGAAATTGTACTGAATATTGCAATCATTTGCACTGTTAGTTTTACAAGTGCCTCACTGGGTAAGCAACAATGCAAAGAACTTTAAAGTTTGCATGTAACTTCAACCTTCAGCTGGGTGGATTTGGTAGGCAACTTGGATACATTTGGTTTTATTCTGTTTGCCTACTTTACATCCTTATTTTTTTCAAAAACCAAGTTCATATATGTGAAAAGAGACTGCTGTTGCCTAAAGTGTTCACCACATGCTCAGAGATGCTATTAAGTTATCCTGGTTGCATTGAATTATCACTTAGTTCTATGACACCATATTTCAATTCCATAAATCTAAACTCAATAATGAAATTCCTGATGCCATTTTAGCAATACACATCTTGCCTAAGAAACATAGTACAGATTGGTCAAAGAAATGAAAAGAATGTGGAATGTATTCATGGAATCAAAATTCCAAATTGTTTTCACATATTGTACAGGAAATGTGCAGGAAAGGCACAGATATGCATTTTCTTTATGATACATTCACCTCCTCTAACTCTTCTACCTACTTCTATTTTTGCCTATTGCACATCTAACTTGGCTTCAATGAGGCCATAATTAAGTGTAATCTTGTTGTTGGCTTTAAAAGAAACCTTACATCACAGTAATGTGGCATTCACTGGGCCTTAGTGTTATCATCTCAGCACAGATGCATGACCTGAAACTACTATGGGATATTGAGAAAATATATCTGTGTGCCTGTAAGTTTACAGGTGAATGCATAAGCTGCTTGGTTCAGCAGTATTTTCTGAACTTGTAACCTTTCCCTCTTCGCTGACCTACAGGAGGGAGGAGGACTTTATAATAGCAAGGACTCTAGATACATTTGAGAATTTATGCCCCAGTGGGGAGAACAGTAGGGAAGTAAGACTCAGGCACAGGGTAACTGACTGCATCAGAAGAATATCAGGCACCACATTAAAGTTCATTTACACACTATATTTTCAGTCAGATTGTTTTTAATGCATAAGACAGTCCTGTAGAGAAAGCTGGATATGGAATAAAAACCATATATAGACATATATATATATATTTATAAACTGATTTAGTCTTGCACTTGCATTTTAAAGGTCTACTTCTTTATTTGTAAAACCAAAACTTTAAAATATTATATTGTTTATACATTCTAAAAATATAAATCATCTAGTTAATGTTTTCTTAGAAATCAAATTTAAATGGAAATAAAGAATGAATTAGAATTTTCAAAGAAATGATTCATAAGCCAAAACATCAAAAACATTATTAAAAGAATAAGAGTTCCCCTAATATATTCACTACATATACCTATATATCCTTTAGTAATAGAAGTAAATTTCTTTAAAAATATTTTATTCAAATGTCATCCTTTGGACTGGAAAAATGCTAAATATTATTTTAGATAATCATGAGTTGAAAAAGATTACCATTTACCAACATAATTTTTTTTAATGTGAATAGGTAAATATATCATCTTCAAATATGCCTATAATATGTACTAGGCCTTTTATCTCCCCATAAAAATGAATGTGTTTCAAAACAGATTTGCCATAAGGTTTTCATATATGACCAATTTTCACAATAAATGACATATGTGAGCCAGATGGAATTAACAAAAAAATCCCTTTACTTCCTGTGTTGCTCAAGAGAAAAATAATACTGATCATTTTGACCTCAAAACAACCACAATTTCATTGTCTGAAGATTACAGAATTTTTCACATTTGCTCCCAGAACAAAATGATTTCTACATTAACAGCTTTTTCAATAGGTTTTATCTTGTTAAAGGATTAATACTTAAAAAAAAAAAAAACTACCTATTGAAAGCTAGAAATTTTCCATACTAACATGATAATAAACTATCTGGGCTTCTACAAACCTAGTTGCCTCACCGCTTTTTCACTATAATACTGGTAAATAGCATACAGATAAAGCAAATATTAACTCAAACTTTAAATTTAAGTACAGATATATTCATTTAGTAGTTAAAAAGTTTTATAATTTATTCTCCAGAATATCTAAAATCATGTAAATCTTACACAAGAAAAACAAAACATAGCAACCCTCAAATTTCAGTTCATTTGGTAAAATAACTTTCCGTGTAAATAATTTGACTTATACATTTAGTATTTCAGTTTGTCTGTCTTGTTGTCCAGGCATAAACAAAGAAAACTGACAGTTAATATAAGAATGCATCTACTGTTACAGAAGAGAACAACAGTGAAGGACAGGAAGACAGAGATTTTGTAATAATAAAGAAGAAACATTTAAAAATTCCTTACATTTGTAAATGAAGAAAATACATGAAAAAACAAATTTTATGGGTTATGGGGTTCTTTGAATGTGTCTTTATGTTTAGCACTTTATGCATAATGTTGAATATTTGCAAGTCACCATTTCCCATAGACTGGAGTCTACTAAGGTAGGAATAATGGTCATTCATTTATGCATTCCAAGTATTTAACAGACCTTTTGAAAGCAATAAAAATTTGGTAAATGAATGAAATCCTTCCATCAGTTTCATCAATAGCCACCTGTCAATATTCAGTTCAGTTCAGTTCAGTCATTCAGTTGTGTCCGACTCTTTGCGACCCCATGAATTGCAGCACGCCAGGTCTCCCTGTCCACCACCAACTCCCGGAGTTTACCCAAACTCACGTCCATCGAGTCGGTGATGCCATCCAGCCATCTCATCTCTGTCGTCCCCTTCTCCTCCTGCCCCCAATCCCTCCCAGCATCAGAGTCTTTTCCAATGAGTCAACTCTTCGTATGAGGTGGCCAAAGTATTGGAGTTTCAGCTTTAGCATCAGTCCTTCTAAAGAAAACCCAGGACTGATCTCCTTTAGAATGGACTGGTTGGATCTCCTTGCAGTCCAAGGGACTCTCAAGATATTACTATGTGCTATTATTGAAAAATTAAAGAATAAATTTTAAATAACAGAATGAATAATTCTTTGTCAAAAATATATTTAGTTGACATTTGTCTTAACTAATCTTCTAGTTCTCAAAACAATAAGGAATTATTATTAAATGTTTTATATTCACTTATTAACAAAATTACAATGGAATTGGTCTGGCTTCCCCATAATACTTCAATATTTTATTTATATACATGTTATTATTTTTTTTTTTTTAGTTTTCTGAATGTTGAGTTTTTGTTTTTTAATTTTATTTTATTTTTAAACTTTACAAATTGTATTAGTTTTGCCAAATATCAAAATGAATCCACCACAGGTATACATGTGTTCCCCATCCTGAACCCTCCTCCCTCCTCCCTCCCCATACCATCCCTCTGGGTCGTCCCAGTGCACTAGCCCCAAGCATCCAGTATCATGCATCGAACCTGGACTGGCAACTCATTTCATACATGATATTATACATGTTTCAATGCCATTCTCCCAAATCTTCCCACCCTCTCCCTCTCCCACAGAGTCCATAAGACTGTTCTATACATCAGTGTCTCTTTTGCTGTCTCATACACAGGGCTATTGTTACCATCTTTCTAAATTCCATATATATGCGTTAGTATACTATATTGGTGCTTTTCTTTCTGGCTTACTTCACTCTGTATAATAGGCTCCAGTTTCATCCACCTCATTAGAACTGATTCAAATGTATTCTTTTTAATGGCTGAGTAATACTCCATTGTGTATATGTACCACTGCTTTCTTATCCATTCATCTGCTGATGGACATCTAGGTTGCTTCCATGTCCTGGCTATTATAAACAGTGCTGCGATGAACATTGGGGTACACGTGTCTCTTTCCCTTCTGGTTTCCTCAGTGTGTATGCCCAGCAGTAGGATTGCTGGATCATAAGGCAGTTCTATTTCCAGTTTTTTAAGGAATCTCCACACTGTTCTCCATAGTGGCTGTACTAGTTTGCATTCCCCCCAACAGTGGAAGAGGGTTCCCTTTTCTCCACACCCTCTCCAGCATTTATTGCTTGTAGACTTTTGGATTGCAGCCATTCTGACTGGTATGAAATGGTACCTCATAGTGGTTTTGATTTGCATTTCTCTGATAATGAGTGATGTTGAGCATCTTTTCATGTGTTTGTTAGCCATCTGTATGTCTTCTTTGGAGAAATGTCTATTTAGTTCTTTGGCCCATTTTTTGATTGGGTCATTTATTTTTCTGGAGTTGAGCTGTAGGAGTTGCTTGTATATTTTTGAGATTAGTTGTTTGTCAGTTGCTTCATTTGCTATTATTTTCTCCCATTCTGAAGGCTGCCTTTTCACCTTGCTAATAGTTTCCTTTGATGTGCAGAAGCTTTTAGGTTTAATTAGGTCCCATTTGTTTATTTTTGCTTTTATTTCCAATATTCTGGGAGGTGGGTCATAGAGGATCCTGCTGTGATGTATGTCAGAGACTGTTTTGCCTATGTTCTCCTCTAGGAGTTTTATAGTTTCTGGTCTTACGTTTAGATTAACTGAAGACTTTGTCAATAAATTATTAATGATATCAATATCTGAGCAAAGACTATCTTTGGGGTGAAGAAGAAATATGGGGGCTATATAATCAATTATATTGAAGACTCTACAGAAATAAAATGGCATATTGCTAAAACAATCATTTGGGCATAATATTGAAATAAAGTAAATGTTTGATTTGAAAGATAGAGATTTCTGTATTATTAAAAGGAAAACTGTTACTGTCTTAACTGAGAACTTAAGTCATTTTTTATTTTGTAAACAATATAAAATTAATGAGACAGAATTTCAGAGGTCTTGTATAAACACCTATTACTGACCATCATCATAAATTCCAAGCAGTCTCAATTTGTGCAATAGTGTATATACAGTTGTGTGTGTGTGTGTGGTAACATGTAAGTATATATGTATGTATGTGTCCATCACCTATCATCTATGTATTTATCTATCTATCCATTTATCATCTGTATATTCATCTAAATAGTATTAACAGCCATAGCTATACACTGCTTTTCTTCATATGGATGGACTTAAGATTACAGAAACTCTAAGCAACTTAATATCTGACATGAGATATCAAACTTTGAATATTTTTAATTAACTTATTACTTTTTTCTCATTGATTTCATAGAGAAAAAATATTGTTCCAACGATGCATGATACACTGGTTAAATTTTTCAAAAAAAATTATAAGTAATTATGTCTAAACACATATACATATACAACAAGGGCATATTATCACCACTAGACAAAAACAAAAAGCAATAAAAGAAAAGAAATTGCTTATATCTAGAAATGTAGCCATATCAGTGTGAATTCAAAATCATGTTTTTCAGATCTATGCTATCCTGATTAATAATGCTTAAGCAAACAAACAAACTAACAAAATGCATTGTGGAATTAAAATATGTATGTTGGAGTTAAAAGTTAGCAATATGCATCCATAGGACAGTATTATTTTTAATTGTTACAGGATACCTTGAGCACAAAATATATGTGTAAATTAAATTGAAAAACAATCTATGGTTCCACAGTTAGAAGGACAGGCACTAGGTGGCCTTGAAATTTGAAAAATTCCTTCAAATCAGTTGTTATAAGCTGTTATAAACAGTTGTTATAAAACCTGTCCTGGAATCACTGCCAGTCTTTTATTTTCAAAGTATAATCCCTATTTTTCATATAACAGATTTTCCAACACCTAGCCATAAACAAAGACCATCCACACAGCATCAATCTACAGAGGCTGCGATATTTTGACTGCTTGTCTTTTTTTTCCCCTTAAACTACTTTTTGTGTTGGTTTGGTTTTTCAATAGAGTTCTATGGTATTCTGGCAAAACAGCAATGACCCACTCTCTGACTCATACAGTATGATTGTTTCCAGAAGTGTAGAGACATGATTTCATTTCCTCTGTCTTTTTTTTTTTTCTTCTTCTTACTTTCTTTCTTTTGTTACAACTATATAGTGGGGTGAGTTTGGGATGCATATGATACTCCTTACAAAGAAATTGAAAAAAAAATCAGCACATGCTGGGGAATAGGGAAGACAATTATAGATAATAATGTGTCGTTTTCTATCTGCTTTAAAAGTTATTGATCCAACTCACCATGTAGCGGTCCTGAGAGTATACTAAATATTGGTACTGATGGATTTTAACAAATTTCCTTATCCCCAAGTTACCTCCAATCTTCAAAGAAGGATGTGATAAGTCTATACATTTACACAATTTTTTCATACCATATTAAAGCATTTGTAGCATTATTTCTCAATTATTCAATTTTCCAGTATAGGTTCCCAGGATTTTAAATATAGACATATGGCAATTTCAAATATGAAGAGTTCATACTTGAACAGTCAGAACAGTGCAACAATTTACCTTTCTTCAAAAATCTGAACAGAAATGAGTAATATATTTAAATAGCCATATGGTTTATGTTTCTTCAAATTAGTCTCGGCAATGTCCACATTAAGCACTATTTTGCTAATCCCACATTTAACTTGAAAAGTGCTTTGCACAGTTAGAAATTTATTTTTATGTTGAATACTTATTTCAGACTAATTCAAGTCTATTTTAATAAATTTTTTTCTTCCTTCGTACTTCTCTCAACTCAGACACATCCTACATCATTGTGAGACTAGATGGAGTATAGGTCATATCAACATAGTCTCTGACTCACAAATAACAAGAGTTTTCAGTTGCACATCAGAGAATAAGAACAACCTTCTGTCCTCTCACACATCTCCTCCATCTCCAGCAGACTCCAGCAAATACCTTTCTCTATTCAACGTACATGACCTGTTTTTCATATCTGAACTTTTTCAATCATGCTATTCATTCTTTTGAAACGTATTTCTTTTCTTCTCACATATCAGTCTTGAAATTCTGCCCATCACTGAAGACTGTTCTCAAATACCCCACCACATGGAGTCTGTTTTTGACACTCATAAACCTTAGAGGTGCATTTTGTTCTGATCAGTCCTCCAGCATTTTGCTCATGTCTTGCAAATGGCACTAATCACATACAAGGCTTAGTGTGCTCATTTAGCAAAGTTAAAAATGAAAATGTATTTCCTTCCCCATCCTTCTTAAACGTTAATTTTGGAGAGCAAAGACTGAGACTTGTTCATCTTTGTAAGTAATACCACATAAACACAAGCTCAGTACCAGGATCACTCCAGGTGGTACTTGGTTGGTTTATGAAAACAGCCTACGAAATTCATGCTCCTTCAAATGACATAGCTTTAAACAGATAAAGGGGAAGAAGGTAATATAACACTGCCACCACAGGGTTGTCTGATATATTTGTTTCTTGAGAGGAAACAAAATTTTCTACCATCACACCACTGCTGCTGCTGCTAAGTCGCTTCAGTTGTGTCTGACTCTGTGCGACCCCATAGACGGCAGCCCATCAGGTTCCCCCATCCCTGGGATTCTCCAGGCAAGAATACTGGAGTGGGTTGCCATTTCCTTCTCCAATGCATGAAAGTGAAAAGTGAAAGTGAAGTTGCTCAGTCGTGTCCGACTCTTAGCGACCCCATGGACTGCAGCCTACCAGGCTCCTCCATCCATGAGATTTTCCAGGCAAGAGTACTGGAGTGGGGTGCCATTGCCTTCTCCAACTAGACTTGCCTATTCTTTTCTATACCTTTATTTACAATGTATCTATATGACATTATCCTTAGGTTACTTCTGTGGTGATTATTCACTGACTAATCTGTTTGTTTTTTTTTTAAAGCAAACCTCTATTCCCAATGACATTTATTACCATTGAGCTTCTTAGTTTGAGCATTTAGGTGTTTGGAAGAAGATACAATGTCACACTCATGTAGATAACATCCCTACATTGTGTCAAATGTATAAACTTTAACCACAGATCTCTTCACATATCTGGCCAATTTAACAATCTCCTTAAACAACACTTTACAACATGAAACAATGTGTGCTAAGAAAATATTTTGTACTGAACATCGCAACAAGTCAATTTTCCTACTAAAGACCGCTGCAAGTTAATTTAAAACACACGTTTCTGTATGTAAGATGACATTTCTTAAACAGACTAAAATTTAAAGAAAGAATGCAAAAATCTGTTTCACTAGAAATTGTCAGAAAACATATTTGATCATAGGTTAAATTGATAATTATTGAATATTTGTTACCTGCTGATTATTGTGCCATAGATAATGTGTCAAACAAAACAATGTTCCTACCCTTGTGCATAGCATATTTTTAGTGAATTTAAAGAGAGAATTTTTTTTTAAGTAAATGCTTGCAGAATTTGTAGCAACAAACTATAACACATGCTGTGGAATACAGCAAGCTAAGACAGTATAAAAGAGAATAAGCTAGAGTCTAGAGGGAATGGGAAAACATTATAAGAAAATAATGCTTAAGTTCAGAGTTGAAATACAAGGAATTACTTGGGTAAAAGGGATAAATGCCCCACACCAGCCAAGTGAACAAAAAAAGAATCTTAAATGTACAAATATCATCCAGCCTTGTCTGTAATTATAGGGAAAGAAAAAACTAGCAGTTCAATAAAGGATGACTGATTAAGCAAGTTATGGTACAAATAGCTCATGAAATATTATTAAGTTATTAAAATGACTGTGAAATTTATATGATCCCATGAATATCTTATGTTGAGTCAATAATGACAAATTACACATATGATCATAACTTTATAAATATATATTAAAAAAAGTCCGTGGGGTCACAAAGAGCACACACACACACACAGAAATCAACAAACCAATCACCACCACTACCACCAAAAATCTTACATCTGGAGTACTGAACATTTATGAAGATACCACTTTAACTGTTTCCCCTCAGTTTCTCTATACCATTGATCTCTTGCAACACTGCTGCAGCAGGTTTCATTTTCTTTCTGCACACTAAACGTATCCTCTTCTGTCTGAGCACAGTTAGATCATGTTTCCTTCACTCTGTTGTGGATCCATGAGTTATAACTACATAAGCATGGCAGTGCAAGAGGAAGGAACGGGTGGCCTTTCCAGGTCACCCACACACATTTCCACATGCTCCTTGTTTAGTTCAGTTTCTCAAAGAAGTAGGCGTCAACATAGGATTGGGCACATAAAAGATTTATTGGGGAAAAGCCTGTGAGAAAAAAATAACTAAGAAACATGTGTGTGGAAAAGCCTTCAGTCTCTTTTCCAAATCTGAGCTCTATGGGAGGACAGAAAGGAAAGGAAAGTTGCGTGGAAAACATCTTAAAAGTATATTTCAATTCTGGGAAAGTTCCAAATTTCTTTTACCCTTGGCTCATACCCTGGCATCTCTTTGGTGGCTTAGCTGGTGATACTTGCATAGACTTTCATTCTTGAGGAGTCTGAGTCCTTGGCAATCATACTTTTCTCAAGCCAAGGCATTTGCACCTGTCTACTGATGGTTACAATTCCCTAGGGGAACCCAAATGGATCACCTGAGTTACAAATTCCTCCCTATGCCTATAGTTCAGAATCATCTCTACCTCTAATCATGTTTAATTAGAGCTGCCAGTATGGTGAGACCTGGAGAAGGAAAAGGCAACTCTTCTAGCATTCCTGCCAGAATAATCTCATGGACAGAGAAGCCTGGCAGGCTACAGTCATGGCATCACAAAGAGTCGTACACGACGTACCGACTGAACAACAACAGTGACACACGTTTGTTGCCTGCTGGTTCCTTAATGTAAGGACATAAAATGTTCCACAGTTCATATTTCAACAGAACCTTTATTGTTTGTCCTGACGAAAGGGCACCCCGTTTCGTCTAAGGGGTGACTAAAACCTCTAACTCTACAAAGCCTAGAGTTGTAGAAACTTGAACCGCAAAACGCTTCAGTGGATTTTTGGAATGATGGTGTAGGAGTGAGAGCTCTTCAGAGAAACAGAACCAACAGGATGTGAGCATATACGCAGAGGGGATTCTCAGGAGGCTCGGGGGTCAAGAATCCGCCTGTCAGGTCAGGAGACACAACGGACGCGGGTTTGATCCCTGAGTCAGGAAGATCCCTGGAACAGAAAATGGCAACCTACTCCAGTATTCTTGCCTAGAAAATTCCATGGACAGAAGAGACTGGAAGGCTACGGTCCACGGGGTGGCAAAGAGTCAGACATGACTGAGCACTGCACAGAGGTACAGAGATTTATTTTAAGGAACTGGCTCACCTGATAGTGGAGGCTTGGTGAGTCCAAATTCTGATGAGGTAAGCTAGCAGGCGGGAGGCCCCGGGGAGAGGTGACTTTTGAATCCCAAGGTAGTTTGCTGCAGAATGCCTTCTTGTTCTCAGAGGTCAGTTTTTGTACTTAAGACCTTCAGCTGATTTAATGCGGTCCATCCACCTTATGGAGTTAATGGAGGGTAATCTACTTTACTTAAAGTCCATGAATTTAAATGTTAATCTCATCGATAGACCTCGTGTGAGGAGTCGGCGTCCCTCCAGATCACCGCCTGACAGCCATGGCTCCAGCCGCCCTCCTCCAGGAGGTAACCTGGTGCTGTGCAACGCCTGGGGCGCCCCAGGGCTGGAGGAGCTGCCGCGCCGCTCGCGGGCAGGCTTGGGCCTGAGCGCGTGCGGCCCCGGGGAGTCCGAGGGCGGCGGGCGGGGTGGCCGTGCGGCGCTTGCCTCAAGCCTCTCACTACTGCGCCTGCGCGGTGTGCACCAGGGCTGGAAGCCGGGCTGCCTGGGACTCAGTGCTGAGCGGCACCTCTGCAACTTTGTGTTCTGTTCCTTGTAGGTGCGTGGCAACCTCAGTTACTCTGGAGCTGAAAATTGGTTCAAGTATGAGAACTGAGCAAGTGATAATTACTGTCTATTGGGACAACTTCCCTCAGCGTCCTGTTCCTTCCTTCTTGCCTTTTTCTTATTGTAAAATTTGACAAAGTGTGTGTATGTGTTTTTGACTAATAAGGTATGTGTGTGTGTGTGTGTGTGTGTGTGTGTGTGTGTGCGCATACGTGCGCTCACTCAGTGTCTGACTCTTGCGACCTCCTGGACTGTAGCCTGCCAGGCTCCTCTGTCTTCAGGATTCTCCAGGCGAGAAGACTGGAGTGAGTTGCCTTTCCTATTCCAGGATATCTTCCTGATCCGTGGATCCAACCCTTCTCTTGTGTCTCCTGTATTGGCCAGCGGATTCTTTACCACTGCCCAACCTGGGAAGCCCCTAACATTAGATAGATAGAAGCCTCATTAGATACTAGTCTGTTTGCCCATAGGATTCCCTGGTGGGTCATCGGTAAAGAATCTGCCTGAAATACAGGAGACACAGTTGATGATGGTTTGATCCCTGGGTGGGAAAAATTCCCTGGAGAAGGGCATGATAACCCACTCAGTATTCTTGCCTGGAGAATCCCATGGATAGAGGAGCCTGATGGGCTATGGTCCATGCGACAACAAAGAGTCAGACAGGACTGAAGTAATTGTGTATAGCTACTTGACATTATTGAGGCCATTCTCTATGAGTTACCTCTAAACGCCCTGCCAGTCAACTTTTTGTCTTCTCTTCCATCCTTGATGTTTATATGGTAATTTTGGCCTCTTGATTTCCAGCAGTGAAGTACTGCCATCAGACCTCTATTACTTCATGGCACATCATTATTATGAATGTTAAAGAGCCAGCTCCATGACTGCAGAGAAGGGCCTGAACTGAACTTTTTTTTTTTTTTTAACTTTACAAAATTGTATTAGTTTTGCCAAATATCAAAATGAATCCGCCACAGGTTTTTGTATGACATCTGTTCTCCTCTCACCAGCACATTTCTGATGGTCTTGAAACCATATCTTTTGGAATTTGGCATAGAGCATAACCTGGTGATTTTTTTGGCCTCGCACTATTAACCACTCCACCACACCCTCTTTACCTGGTTCCTTTATTCCTTCCTCTACTGTAATTCACGGCAGCTTAAGCCTTTACAGTTTTCCCAGCGTTGGTTAGAGCCCTTTTCTTAGGTCTGTCATAGTCAGTCTAGCAGTGGGTAGAATGTCCCATTCCCTGGGATCCTTGCTAGGGCGATAAATCTATGTAACCCTAGAATGTTTCCTGATGTCAATGAAATATTGCTTATCTAGTCATGTAGATAAGCATTATAGATAAGATTTTGTCCCCTTGACAAAATCCAATCCTAGGGGCAGTCCCCTGGTTCATCTTACTGGCACATAAGTAATTGTTATGCTTCCTTTTGGGTATAATACCTTTCCTTCCTTCTCAGCTGAGCATTTCCCCAGCCCAGCCATCCTGGGATTTAACCCTTGTAACTGGCTGAGTACCCAGGAGAGGAGCCCCTGTAATCTTTCAGGGGTTGAGCCTCTTCAGTATCTTCCTGCAAAACATCTAGCTCTTACTAAGGAAAAGGAATCAAACTGTGTGAACTCTAAAGATTTGGAGCATGAATATCTGTTGAGACAATTCCTTCACAGAAGTCTATTCAGGAGTCCTCATTCCATGTTTCAGATTCCCAATTCAGGCCCTTATTTTAGTGGGGCATACCTGCCTTAAATAAGCATTTAAAAATGTCTACAACCCCGAAGCTCTAATTATTGAAGTTGGATGCTTAACTAGAGGGTAATGGAGGGTAATCTACTTTACTCAAAGTCCCGTCTTCCACTGCGGGATAAGGAACTCTCTGTAAACTTCCATACAGGCCTTCTGACTCTCAAATTTAGTCTTTAAGTCCTGGATTTCACATTATCATTCTGCAGGGCAATAATTCTGAAATAAACTGGAACCTGGGACACTTTGCTGAAACGCTGCAATGCTTGCAGCTGAACACACCTCTCCTGGAGCAACAAACTACAAAGAAAATATACGGGACTAAAAATAACTACATGCATGCACAAGTTAGGGTAAATTCTGGACAAAAGATACAAAGAGACCAAAAAACCCTGACTACCACTTCTGAAGAGCCCAGAGAAAAAGCCATGCCCTCTGCACTGAACACCACCTAAGGGGTGGACAAACCACCTAAGCCACCTTTCCGCTCAACTCCTGGGCCTGCCTCTACCCCGACCCCATATGAGGAACAAGGTCTTCCCCCCTCTCCCCCCACTGCCAGGGAGCAAGCAAGGGACACTATTGTTTGTTCTTGCTCCCCACTACTGCAGCAGGCACCCCGGTAAAGCGTTGTTTGACCTCTAAGCAATTTCTATTGAATGGGGAAGGCCAAGAACCCTGATCAGTAATGTTTACGACTTTGCAATAATAAGCTCCAGTGCTTTCTAGGCACTGTTGCCTTGATATTTTTCAAATACCTTAATTATTAAATCTATAAAGAAATTTCTCTCCACTGGGATAGCTTCCCAGGTCACCACTATGAAATCATTACTGACTATAGAGTATACCATGTGACAGGTATTACCAGGACCCTACATTCTTCAGAATAACATCCTATTTGCCTGCCAGTTAGTGAACGACCTAGTCCCTGAGCCTATTTTGTTCTTGTTGTTTAGTCGGTAAATCGTTTCAGACTCTTTTGTGACCCAGTGGACTGTAGCCCACCAGGCTCCTCTGTCCATGGGATTCTCCAGGCAACAATATTGGATGGATTGCCATTTCCTTCTCCAGGGGATCTTCTTGACCCAGGGATCAAACTTGTGTCTCCTGCATTGGCAGGCAGTATTCTTTACCATTGAGACACCAGGGAAGCCCATTTTACTGCCTGTTTTCTGGCACTACCTGCATTAGTTTGGGTTCTTGGAGAAACAGATGTTGGATAAGTTTACATGTGCAAGTCATTTTTGTGTGTGTGGAAAATTATCTATGAGAAGAACTGAGAGTCAGAAGATGTTAGTAGAGTTCTCAGACTTTGATGTAGGTTCGATTCCTATGATGGAGAGGAAGAACAAAAGAAAGTTGTGTAGGGAAAGTCTTAGAGCGTAGCGTAGCTCTAATAAAACTGCAGCAAGGCAGATGGGAAGTCTTCAAGCCAAAGCTGCACATCAGAGGACTGTTTGTCTCTGAGGAACAGGCCTGCCATAGTATTTTAGCCATGCTCAGTCACTGGCTAATGGGAAGTGTGACTTGGGCACAAATGGCCTTGTTGGGTTTCAGAGTGCAGCAGCTGGGACCATCAGTCAGTTTCACTCCCTGTAATCAGAGGTTGGAGAGGAGCATTTTTTGGACTGCTGAAGTCCAGAATGCTTTTCTCCTCTTTGGAAGGAAGATAAGCCCTTTGGAAGGCACCTTTTGAAAATGGCAGGAACTCTATCCACCTAAGTTCCTAAGTGAGTGGATGGAGGATGGCATTTCCCACTGCCATCATATAGGAAAGAAAGAAACTTTTGTTGTGTTCGAGCAATCTATATTTTAGAGTCTGTCTGTAATAGAAGTTCATTTGTTTTAGGTGATGTTTCTTCTCAGCCTACAATTCTCTTTTGTCTTTGCAGCTATGTGCTTTTGCTAACATCTAACAAACTCAGCAGTGGCCACAGGACTGGAAAAGGTCAGGTTTCATTCCAATCCCAAAGAAAGGCGATGCCAATGAATGCGCAAACTACCGCACAATTGCACTCATCTCACACGCTAGTAAAGTAATGCTCAAAATTCTCCAAGCCAGGCTTCAGCAATATGTGAACCGTGAACTTCCAGATGTTCAAGCTGGTTTTAGAAAAGGCAGAGGAACCAGAGATCAAATTGCCAACATCCGCTGGATCATGGAAAAAGCAAAAGAGTTCTAGAAAAACATCTATTTCTGTGGGTTGCAAAGAGTCTGACATGACTGAGTGACTGAACTGAACTGAACTGAACGAAACTATTTATGAATGAGTATAGCTGAGTGTGGATCTTGCCCGTTGAGTCAGCATTAAAGAATCTGCCTGCAGTGCAAGAAACTCAGATTTGACTTGGGTCAGGAAGATCCCCTGGATGAGGACAGGACAAGCCACTTCAGTATTTTTGCCTGGAGAATCGCACAGACAGAGGAGCCTGGTGGGCTGCAGTCCATAGGGTCACATAAAGTCGGACACGATTGAGGTGACTTAGTACATATACATGCATAGCTGAGCATAGAATTCCAGCTTATTTCTGAACCCATTTTAATGTAGTAAATGTAAGTTCAGTTCAGTTCTGTCACTCAGTCGTGTCCAACTCTTTGCAACCCCATGAATTGCAGCACGCCAGGCCTCCCTGTCCATCACCAACTCCCAGAGTTCGCTCAAACTCATGTCCATCGAGTTGGTGATACTATGCAGCCATCTCATCCTCTGTCATCCCCTTCTCCTCCTGCCCCCAATCCCTCCCAGCATCAGAGTCTTTTCCAATGAGTCAACTCTTTGCATGAGGTGGCCAAAGTACTGGAGTTTCAATAAATGTAAGAATTTAAAAATATTTCCAGAATGTCTTTGTTTATATTGTTTTATATGTTCACTGAACAGTTGAAAGACAGCCATCCCTTATCCCTTCATTTTATTGCTCTTAAAATACACAAGCTGTCACTTTAAAGTATTACTGAAAATAAAATTGAACAAAAGCTAAGAGAAGAACTGAAAACAACACAAAACAAAAAACAATCCAAACCACCTTCCAAATGCCTTTCACCACATTCTGCAAGATACTGAAATAGAGTTTTCTATTCTTGTCACATCCAGTTGTAGGATTTACCAGAAGTGGACCTTGTTCCAGTTAGATGAAGTAAGATTATACTGAAAGCTGCTGATCTGTTTTCAGAAGAATTGTTACAATCCTTGAGAGAAATTGCTTAGAGTAATAGAATTTTAGCAGAAATGAATCTGTTACTAGCTGGGAAAAATTGTTACAGCCACAGAGACTTGAGATGCCAAACTTGCCATTTTGATTATGGTCTATGAAATTAGGATATAGGGGAAGGGAAATACATTGAAAGAAAGTTTTATTATTATCTTTTAACAGAAATGTATACCCCTGTGAATGGCACCATTTTCTATTTTTTTTCTTTCAGAAAATGGTTATTACTAACCCTAGCGATGAACTTCATTTGCATGTCACTTCACAGTGATATCTTCCCCTTCCTTGGCTAATCCAAATGATGAAAGGAAGACAGACATATGGACTACTCTCTTTGATGAAAATTTTATCTTGAGAAACTAAATTTAAAACTTGATCTCCAGTTAAAAACACTAAATCAATCAGGCCCTAATTCAAACTAACTGATTGAGATCATTCACCAACTTAGAAGCCACTCTAGATCACTTATAATTTAGGAATTTATTTTTAAAATAAATCAATTATAGTTTATTAGTATTTTCAGGTAAAACTGCTGTGGGCAAGGAAAAATAATTGAGAACTAAAGGCAGCATTTGGTCATATGAAGAAGTATATTTAGTCAACAAAATATTAGAACAAATCATGAGAAATTGTTCATGTTCATAGTTTCCTATTAAAAAGTACACAGATGTTTTTCATATTTATACTGTATTAGTTTACTCAAGCTGCTATAATAACATACTACAGCCTAAGTAGCTTATAAATAACAGAAAATTTTCCTGAAAGTTCTGGAGGCTGGGAGTCTCAGATCAGACTGTCAGAATAGTCAAGTGAGAGCCCCCTTACAGTTGCAGACTTCTCATTGTAACTTTGTACAATGGAAGGAGCTAAATTCTATAGTGTCTCTTCAGTTCAGTTCAGTCATTCAGTCGTGTCCAACTCTTTGCAACCCCATGAACTGCAGCACACCAGGCCTCCCTGTCCATCACCAACTCCCGGAGTCCACCCAAACCCATGTCCATTGAGATGGTGATGCCATCCAACCATCTCATCCTCTGTCGTCCCCTTCTCCTGCCCTCAATCTTCCCCAGCACCAGGGTCTTTTCAAATGAGTCAGCTCTTTGCATCAGGTGGCCAAAGTATTGGAGCTTCAGCTTCAACATCAGTCCTTCCAATGAACACCTAGGACCAATCCCAAGGGTACTAATCTCTCTACCTTCCTGACTTAATCATCTACCAAAGGCCGCATCTCTTAATAACCTCACACTGGGCAATTCAGTGTTTGAATCTGAATGGACACATCAGACCATAGCAATAACAATAGACCAAAATGAATCATAAACTTATACAATTTTTTTTTGTAGATTTCAAATATAAACTCAGTCTACTCATCTCATTAAATCCTGTCTTTGCTGCTTCATACTGCTACTGCTAAGTCACTTCAGTTGTGTCCAACTCTGTGCGACCACATAGATGGCAGCCCACCAGGCTCCCCCATCCCTGGGATTCTCCAGGCAAGAACACTGGAGTGGGTTGCCATTTCCTCCTCCAATGCATGAAAGTGAAAAGTGAAAGTGAAGTTGCTTCATAATAAACATATCAATGGCGCAAAATCAAATCCAAAAAACCAATTAGTAATTTCTAAAATTGAAGGTTTTTTCAAACTAACAAAAGATTGCTGAGAATCCAAATTTGATCCCAGGCCTCTTATATAGGAAACTTGTCTCCTCACTCTGACCCCTTCCACTGTGGCCAGTGTATGACACACCCCCGATTATTATATTGGCAACTGATTCCTTCTCCAGCCCCTAACTGGAACAGTTTTGGCACAATTATTTTGGATTAACCCAAGATACATAATTTAGAAATTTTTTAGTCCAGATTTTCCCCCTTCTATATCATTTTTATTTTCCCTGAGTTTCTAGCTACATGATTTCCAAAATTGCTTTTACCATTTATTGCTGAAAATTCTAAGTTATATGCATATTTGCAAGATCATAGCCAAAGTAGATACATAATACAAGGTTTAGTGGGGAAAAATGTTCAATAATTTTGTACCAAAGGACACAATTCTAAATTTCTAAAACTGTAATATATAGTAGTAGTAAAAAGTTCCTACTTTATGAAGAGGCAATATGATGTCCCCTGAAACAATAAGCTTTGGATAAAAAGTTTTACCCTGTTACTTAATAACTCATTCTGAGAATAAAAATTAGCTTTCTGTGTGAAATTTATTTCTTTGGATGTAAGAAAAATATTAACTATCTCCTTTACTGGTGCTGTGTGCTGTGTTCAATCACTTGTGTACAACTCTTTGTGACCCCATGGACTGCCAGGCTCCTCTGTCCCTGGAATTTCCCAGGCAGGAATATTGAAGTGGGTTGCCATTTCCTTCTCCAGGGGATCTTCCTTACCCAGAGACTGAACTTGCATCTCTTGTGTCTCCTGCATTGGCAGACAGATTCTTTACTACAATGGAAGACCATTAGGATGTCATTAAATAAAACTATATTATCTGTGCTAACATGCCTATCACCAGATTTGCCATATAAAGTTTACTTGCAAAATATAACTTTCCCTGTTCAATGAATGTTAATTTGCCTTCCATATACAGATAAAAACAGTTGTGTACTCAAGACTCAGAAAAATCCCTCTATTGTCAGTGTAGCAATATAATCTCATGTTTTATTTTTCTGGACTAGTCACTTTCCCTCAGTGGATTATCTAGAACTCCTAACTTAGAGCACAAATATGGTTCTTGTAATTATGTGACATGATTATAAATACAGGTCTTTTCCTTTCAGTTTCAGCTGCAGTGTCTAGTAATACTAAGTTGAATAAAGTGGCTTTTATCTTTATCAGTTACCGAAGAGATTACGAAGCAGAGAGAAGTCTTATTAAAAGTGAAGAGATTTTACATGAGGAACTCAGTGTTCTGGTTCCCCTCCTCCACCTCCTACTCCAGCATAATGGACTGAGACAGGCAAGTCCTTCCCCTTACTTTAAGTAAAGAGAAGAAGTCTTCAAAGTGACCAGGAAGAGAGCTTGATGTATGCCCCGTGGGATTCACCTAAAAGCAAAATTGAGGCCACACTATAGGAAGGAAGAAGTGATAGATGCCTGGAAAGCTGCCTGTCCTCCAAAGTCACAATCCAGAGGGAAAAAACGCATGAGTACACATGCTCCAAAGAGGTTCACTCATGAAAAAGAACCGTGAAAGGATCATCTCTGCTTCTATTACAATCAACTGAAAGGGTGAATATACCTTGGGCCAAAGAACTGGTTGAACTATTAAGGTGCCCAAGGGCTTGCAAATGACCAGCCATGAAATTTCTTGAATCCTTAACAAGAGAATTGTATGCCAGATATGCCCAGAATTGGAGTTTCCAAAGAACACACAAAAACTGTCCAGGAGCAGAATTGCTTCATCGTGTTAGTTAGATTCTTCAGTTTATGTATGCAGACATGATGTTCATAGTATTCTCAAGTGAAGAGGAATTCATCTCTCTAGTGTACATTATTAGTTTAAGACACTTTAGTTTTGCATTCAGATTGCACAAAGTATCCCTACTTTAATGATACTGACTTGCTAAATTTTTGTAACATCATAGCATTATAAGGGAAGTAAATACTTTCCAATTCCTTTCTATTTCCTTTCTGTTACTTCCATCAACTTTGAAAAGTTCAAGCTCTGAATTTGCAAAATAAAGGAGTGGTAGCTATCAGATGAGGAAACAGAAAAAAAAATCAACATCTCCTTTTTTAACCTACTCTCCTAGGTGACATTCTTCTGTTTGTATAGGTATGGAAGTTGTTGCACAACTTTTGAGTAAAGAGAAATATACCTATCTAATAAGTTATTACCTGTTTTCTGTATCCATTTGAATTTTATGAAGATCTATGCACACGTGGATGTAACAATGCTAATGTTTCTAATGAGATCTTTCCCTTTACATTTTATGTTAACCCTAAATAGAAAGAAGTGGTAGGTCGGTAGGTGCCCAACATGTTAATGGAGATCAGTGGAGAAATAACTCCAGAAAGAATGAAGGGATGCAGCCAAAGCAAAAACAACACCCAGTTGTGGATGGGACTGGTGATAGAAGCAAAGTTTGATGCTGTAAAGAGCAATATTGCATAAGAGCCTGGTATGTTAGGTCCATGAATCAAGGCGGATTGGAAGTGGTCAAAGCAGAGATGGCAAGAGTGAACATTCACATTCTAGAAATCGGTGAACTAAGCTGGACTGGATTGGGTGAATTTCACTCTGCTGCTAAGTCACTTCAGTTGTGTCCGACTCTGTGCGACCCCATAGATGGCAGCCCACCAGGCTCCCCCATCCCTGGGATTCTCCAAGCAAGAACACTGGAGTGGGTTGCCATTTCCTTCTCCAATGCATGAAAGTGAAAAGTGAAAGTGAAGACACTCAGTCGTGTCCGACCCTCAGCGACCCCATGGACTGCAGCCTTCCAGGCTCCTCCATCCATGGGATTTTCCAGGCAAGAGTACTGGAGTCGGGTGCCATTGCCTTCTCCATAACTCAGATGACCAATATATCTACTGCTGTGGTCAGGAATCCCTTAGAAGAAATGGACAAGAGTCCAAAATGCAGTACTTGGATGCAATCTCAAAAATGACAAATTATCTCTGTTCGTTTCCAAGGCAAACCATTCAATATCACGGTAATCCAAGTCTATGCCCCAACGAATAATGCTGAAAAAGCTGAAGTTGAACAGTTCCATGAAGACCTACAAGACCTTCTAGAACTAACACCCAAAAAAGATGTCCTTTTCATTATAGGGGATTGGAATGCAAAAGTAGAAGTCAAGAATAACCTGGAGTAACAGGCAAATTTGGTCTTGGAGTACAGAATGAAGAAGGGCAAAGGTTAATAGAGTTCTGCCAAGAGAATGCACTGGTCATAGCAAACAGCCTCTTCCAACAATGCAAGAAAAGACCCTACACATGGACATCACCAGATGGTCAATGCCGAAATCAGATTGATTATATTCTTTGCAGCCAAAGATGGAGAAGCTCTATACAGTCAGCAGAAACAAGACTGGGAGCTGACTGTGGCTCAGATCATGAACTCCTTATTGCCAAATTCAGACTGAATTTGAAAAAAGTGGAGAAAGCCACTACAACATTCAGGTATGACCTAAATCAAATCCCTTATAACTATACAGTGAAAGTGAGAAATAGATTTAAGAGACTAGATCTGACAGATAGAGTGCCTGATGAACTATGGACGGAGGTTTGTGACATTGTACAGGAGGCAGAAATCAAGACCATCCCCAAGAAAAAAGAAATGCAAAAAAAGCAAAATGGCTGTCTGAAGAGGACTTACAAATAGCTGTGAAAAGAAGAGAAGTGAAAAGCAAAGGATAAAAGGAAAGATATACTCATTTGAATGCAGAGTTCCAAAGAATAGCAAGGAGAGATAAGAAAGCCTTCCTCAGTGATCAGTGCAAAGAAACAAAGGAAAACAATAGAATGGGAAAGACTAGAGATCTCTTCAAGATAATTAGAGATACCAAGGGAATATTTCATGCAAAGATGGGCTCAATAAAAGACAGAAATGATATGGCCCTAACAGAAACAGAAGATATTAAGAAGAGGTGGCAAGAATACACAGAACTGTACAAATCATGATGGTGTGATCACTGACCTAGAGCCAGACATCCTGGAATGAAGTCAAGTGGGCCTTAAAAAGCATCACTACAAACAAGCTAGTGGAGGTAATGGAATTCCAGTTGAGCTATTTCAAATCCTAAAAGATGATGCTGTAAAAGTGCTGCACTCAATATGCCAGCAAATTTGGAAAACTCAGCAGTGGCCACAGGACTGGAAAAGGTCAGTTTTCTTTCCAATCCCAAAGAAAGGCAATGCCATAGAATTCTCAAACTACCACACAATTGCACTCATCTCACACGCTAGTAAAGTAAGGCTCAAAATTCTCCAAGCCAGGCTTCAGCAATATGTGATCCATGAACTTCCAGATGTTCAAGCTGGTTTTAGAAAAGGCAGAGGAACCAGGGATCAAATTGCCAACATCTGCTGGATCATGGAAAAAGCAAGAGAGTGCCAGAAAAACATCTATTTCTGCTTTATTGCCTATGCCAAAGCCTTTGACTGTGTGGATCACAATAAACTGTGGAAAATTCTGAAAGAGACGGGAATACCAGACCACCTGACCTGCCTCTTGAGAATACTGTATGCATTCTCAGGAGGTCAGGAGGCAACAGTTAGAACTGGACATGGAACAACAGACTGGTTCCAAATAGGAAAAGGAGTACATCAAGGCTGTATATTGTCACCCTGATTATTTAACTTATATGCAGAGTACATCATGAGAAACGCTTGGCTGGAAGAAGCACAAGCTGGAATCAAGATTGCCGGGAGAAATATCAGTAACCTCCGATATGCAGATGACACCACCCTTATGGCAGAAAGTGAAGAGGAACAAAAAAGCCTGTTGATGAAAGTAAAAGAGGAAAGTGAAAAAGTTGACTTAAAGCTCAACATTCAGAAAACGAAGATCACAGCATCTGATCCCATCACTTCATGGCAAATAGATGGGGAAACAATGTCAGACTTTATTTTTTGGGGCTGCAAGATCACTGCAGATGGTGACTGCAGCCATGAAATTAAAAGATGCTTAATGGTTGGAAGGAAATTTATGACCAACCTAGACAGCATATTAAAAAGCAGAGACATTAGATTTTATCTTATTTTTTTGTGTGGTATCCTATGCTTACTCTTTGGAAGGAAAGTTATGACCAACCCAGATAGCATATTAAAAAGCAGAGATATTACTTTGCCAACAAAGGTCCGTCTGGTCAAGGCTATGGTTTTTCCAGTGGTTGTGCATGTATGTGAGAGTTGGACTGTGAAGAAAGCTGAGCACTGAAGAATTGATGCTTTTGAACTGTGGTGTTGGACAAGACTCTTGAGAGTCCCTTGGACTGCAAGGAGATCCAACAAGTCCATCCTAAAGGAGATCAGTCCTGGCTGTTCATTGGAAGGACTGATGTTGAAGCTGAAACTCCAATACTTTGGCCACCTGATGCTAATAGCTAACTCATTTTAAAAGACCCTGATGCTGGGAAAGTTTGAGGGCAGGAGGAGAGGGAAAGACAGAGGATGAGATGGTTGGATGGCATCACTGACTCAGTGGACATGGTTTGGGTGGACTCCAGGAGTTGGTGTTGAACATTGAGTCCTGGTGTGCTGCAATTCATGGGGTTACCAAGAGTTGGACATGACTGAGAGAGTGAACCGAACTGAAATAGAAAGAACAAATAAGTGGGGCTTTTTAAAATGTTTTCATAAAGATTGATTCTGAATCTGTGTCTTCTGGTAATCTATTTACTACAAGAAATAGTTCAAGGCAAGGAGAGTTAGACTGCATCATACAATTTATGAAAGTATTGAAGCATGACTTGAATAGTGATTATTCAGACAAAAGCTGTATACCATCTTGTCATTTTTTCAGTAAATGATAACATGCTCATATTCATTTAGGTATAAGCCATGTAAACAGATGTTTTTATATAGAAAAGGAAACCCTGAATTGTTGAATTGTTCTAGTATAACTGGGCTCAAACAGACACTTGAGGATTTAAGAGGGAATGCCATGACCAACAAATCCAGACGCTGTTTGAGCTCAAGTAAATCCAACAGCAACATTCAGCTTTATGCTTTTACCCTTGAGACAGCTTAAATTCAATAGCTATTTGCTGAGTTATGTGAGGGTGAGACAAAAAATGAATATACCATGTAAAATAGTGTTTCAAATAACATATTGGTTTGAAGACATTTATTCCAATTTTTAGAAGGCTTTATTTCTTTCCTATGGGATATTGCCCTTTAAAATAATATAAACTTTCTTCTCCTTAAGGACAACGTAACATAGTTAACCCATACCGTCACATTCTTCTGAGACTAATACTGAATGAAAGAGGGCATTGTCTGGACAGTCAGCAATTCTTTCTCTGCTCAATACCCTTAAAACTGTGTAATTATCTGAGGTGTTGCTATAAATCCAGTATTTACAACATACATTCCTTTGAGCATGAGGTAATCACATATGTCACATGGGAGGGAAAGAAGTTGCCATTTTTTCTATAAGACACTTTTTTTTCCCCCCCAATCACTGAGTTTAAGCCTTGGAAGAAATATGAATGTAAATATTCATGAAATTATGCAAAATTACTTTAATCAATATATTGAATAATTGTAGTAACAGTGTCTTATTTCTAGTGAATGTATGATATTACTGCTACTATTCTTCCTATCTAATGTGAAATTCAAATATTTTCATGCCATAGTACTTGAATTAAAAGCATTCTCACCTCTTTTAGTTTGCTGTACTATGTAAGTTCAAGGCTATTTAGAAATTGCTTCTATTAGAAAATTATAAAGCAGACTGAGCGTACCAATAGAATGTCCTTAGAAATGTATTGCCAAGGAACTCTGTTCATTTTTTTGGTTGTTTTCAGGCTTTTGCTGGTGCTTACACACACACACGCACGCACACTTTACTTGGGATTCCTGACCATTCTAAGAGTAAAGTTAGTCTTCAAGGCTCAAGAGTATGTCCGGTCCATGAGCCTTTGTCCTGCTGCCATTGTGAGTCAGAGAGTAACACAGCATAGAACTTCATACTCAACCTCAGTGAAAAACATTTAACTCCCAAAGCTCTCAGCCTTTTCTTTCTATTGCCTCAATGTACATCCATTTATTCATCTCAATAAATGCTTATTAAAATTAATAGGCAGTGTGAACAGGATGGGGAATACAGTAGAAATAATCTGTGCTCTTATGGAATTTACAGTCTAGTAGGAGAAACAGATAATAAATACAGAATAAAAACATATACACTATGTGTCTATAGCAATGTGTGCCTGTTTCAGGAATTTGACTGTAACAACTTAATCAAATATGGATTTATTGGCTCACATTAAAGAACTTTTGTTGTGACACTGTAATTTTCAAAAATGGTCACACCAATATATTCTATCTTAAATGCTCTTCCTATAATTTAGAGGTAGAGCTTATATTGTCTCCTTTTGAATTTGGTAGGATTCAACTATGACAAATGTGACTATTCAAACTATGACACTATGTGACTTCCATGACTAAATTTTAAAAGGAAATAAAGCTTTTGCCTCATCCTCTTGTTACACTTGATTTTGTAAAACAGCTACCAGGCTATGTAGAACCATACGTAGCCATCCCAGCCCCAGCCCCAGGTCCAGCTGAAGTCTGTCGATAGTAAGGTCTATTGACTTTAGATCAATATCTATTATCAACATCTATCAATCAATATCTATTATTTGAGTCAGTCTTCAGATGATTCCAACACTGCTCCCTGTTGACATTGGAGTAGAGATGAACCATCCCTGAGAGACCCAGATCAAATTTCACATTTGTGAATAAAATTAGAATTAGTATTATACAAACTACAACATTTTGGAATTGTTTGAGCATGCTTTGGTAACTTTAAATAGTGTGCTAGAAAATTTTATGTAAATATTTATATCTCTTTGGGAACTAGTGGAAAGTGGACAAAAGGAAGCTTGAAAAGTCTTGAAGTGAGAGTTAGTAAAAGCCAAAAAAGGAGAGACTATTAATAGAAACCTCACGGCCCTCACTTTTTTAATAGCCTTTTACTGTCAGTGGGAACTTAAAGGAAAGTAAGGAAAATATCACTGTAATCTGGAGGAAGGGGAGAAACTACTTTCTACTACCACTTGCTGTGTGGTAACAGTTTGGATGTTGTCACCTACGGTAATGTGGAAAACAGCATATTTGTCTAATGAACTCGGCCAGGCAAAGTGTTGAAGATGCTGCCCAGTTTCTTCAAGCTGCTTCTAATAAAATGAGAAAGGAAAGTTCTAGGCTAAAGAAAGAAACATTAGATAAAAGTGAACCAGGACTTGCTGAGAAGTCTTAATCAGGCAGGGAGATTCTCATCGTTTTTTTAGATATATTTTATATACATTGTTTGTATAGAAGAAAAGATGCTAACATTAAGAAGTTATTTCTGACCAAATATCAAATCTAGAGGGTATACCTGGCATAGATAACAACAAAAATCACTAACACTCCCAAGCAGCTTATCTGTCTGCTTTGCCACTTTAAGCATGGTAATTTTATATTCATATTCATAAGATGGCCATAGCAGCTGTAGAATGCATCTCATTCTACATAGGATGGAGGTTAAAGGCTACGGGCATGCTGCCTGAGTTATTTAGACTCTCTTGCTTCAAATTCAAAATTAGTAAAATGACATTAATAACAGTAGCTACCTCATAGCTATCTCATTCCTTAATACATTAATAAGGATAAAGCATTTGAAATCATGCCAGAAACATGAGTACTATAAACATTTATTTTAAAGAAGGAAAAAAATGCCTGCTGAATCTGTTCTTCTAATCAGAAAAACAATAACTTTTATGTAAGCCCCGATCTGTAGAATACCTCTCACCTCCCCTTTGCCAAAACTGAATTACATTTTTTTTAAATGGGTGATATTTCATATTAAAGAGTATCAGAGACCTAGTAGTAAAGAAAAAGAGAAAAATGGACAGAGTGGGCAACTGTCATCAGTGCCCTTAAAGAAAAAAAAATGTAAAATCTCATATGAGCAAGTCCTAGGGATTCTGAACCTAGTCTAAGGACCTAAGGCAATTCAAGAAGGATGGGAATATACAGTGAGAATGTGCTATATATACTTGTGACACAATTTATTGCTATTAATAGGATATTTAGGAGTAACATTGGGGTGAATACAGTGGGGAGCATCATAATGAACTTTGAAGACCAGAGCAACAATGAGCTCTGTTATTTAAGCAATTATGTGTATGTGATTCATGGGGTTGCAAAGAGTCGGACATGATTGAGAAACTGAACTAAACTGATACACATTTTTCCTTTATGTATATTCATGTATTTATAATTTTCTTTCATTATATCTCAGTTACACTTTATGTCTTAATTATATCTGAGGTATAGTTTATTTTTATTCATATCTTTTACTTTTTAAACTTTATGTATTTTTATTTACCTTTCTTTAAGGTATTCTGTCATATCACATATTTTGTTGAATCCTCTAGAACTTTTTCAGTTATTCAATTTTAAGCTCTGGATTTTTCTATTATTTAATAGTTTTTATTTGTTGTTATTATTGATTTTCTGTTCATTCATTGATCTCATACTGTCCTATAATTTTTTAATGCAGTTTTCTACAATTTATACTAGTGTAATTATACTAGCTAATTGGAAGCCCTTATTGACTAAATGTAATATCTAACCCAGTTGGAGTCAGTTTCTATTAATCACTTTTTTCCTCCCCAAAGTATGAGTCATTTTTCTGTTCCTTCACATATCTATTAGTTTTTGGTTGAAAACTGGACATTTTATATCAAGGTGTTTTTTTTTTGGCTGAGGATTTTCACTTTTTCTTCTGAGACCGTTTAATGTTTATTCTAGTAGGCAGATGGCTGAATTTAAAAAGTGAAATATGTACGAGACAGCAAAAGAGACACTGATGTATAGAACAGTCTTATGGACTCTGTTGTAGAGGGAGAGGGTGGGAAGATTTGGGAGAATGGCATTGAAACATGTAAAATATCATGTATGAAACGAGTTGCCAGTCCAGGTTCGATGCACGATACTGGATGCTTGGGGCTGGTGCACTGGGACGACCCAGAGGGATGGAATGGGGAGGGAGGAGGGAGGAGGGTTCAGGATGGGGAACACATGTATACCTGTGGCGGATTCATTTTGATATTTGGCAAAACTAATACAGTTATGTAAAGTTTAAAAATAAAATAAAATAAAAAAAAAAGTGAAATATGTCTACCCACAGTGGTTCATAATGATACCTCTTCCCACTTTGTCTTATATTTTGGCACGTTAGTCTTTACTCTGGCTACCTGGTGCCATCCCTCTGCTTACATCATTGAGAGATTAGCCATGGATTTGGGTAGAACTTAGATTTTGAGGATTACTCTTCCTGTAATTTTCTTTCTTCTATGCTGCCAAGTCACTTCACTTGTGTCTGACTCTGTGTGACCCCATAGACGGCAGCCCATCAGGCTCCCCCGTCCCTGGGATTCTCCAGGCAAGAACACTGGAATGGGTTGCCATTTCCTTCTCCAATTTGTGAAAGTGAAAAGTGAAAGGGAAGTTGCTCAGTTGTGTCCAACTCTTCGTGACACCATGGACTGCAGCCTACCAGGCTCCTCTGTCCATGGGATTTGCCATCCAAGAGTACTAGAGTGGGGTGCCATCGCCTTCTCCGAATTTCTAGTTGCTCAGTCATCCCAGAGTTCAACTTCTTAACCTCAAACCAAAAAAGGCTTTAACTTGCTGATGTCTATGTTGTGTTCAGGTAAGTTACATGCTCCAAGTATGTTGCATGCAACAAGTAACATGCAAGACGTATGTCTTTCAAGGGTAGAATTCTCCCTAGTTTCTACAGGTTTGTACTTCATGCTGTCAGGGATCTACCACATGCCTGTGTTATCATTAGTCTTCCAGAGATTTGGAAATAATTTATATTCAATTTTGGATTTTAGCTATTCTGTGACTTTTCTTTACCTTCCCTGAATTTAATCATCTACCATCTTGAACTAGTAAGGCATATAATTAGGGAGAATCACAGGAAGAGTAACCCTCAAAATCTAAGTTCTACCCAAATCCACAGCTAATCTTTAAATGATGTAAGCATAGGGAAGCCACTAGGGAGCCAGGGTAAAAACTGAGGTGCAACTCCTTCTCCTGAACTGGAGTTGGGAGATGAACTTAGGCTTAAAGCCAGATGCTCTCATCTCTTACCCAATAGAGTAGTATTTTTTTTTTTAATAAAACTTCCTTTTCTTTTTTTGGCCTAATTTTGATTGTTTTCAATGATTTGGTGAAGTTTTTATAAATATCTGCCATTATCAGAAGCCCCCAATACATTTTTAACCATTTTAATTTCCATTTCTTTTCAAGGTATACTAGCATCGTTACCTATGTTTGTACATTTTTCTTTTAGGATGATTTCATAATCTCATTTGTATATTTGGTGCAACATAATTTTTTATCCACCTGCTCCAAACTATCTAAGATGATGTATCACTTTGAAGCACTCTTTAGATTATCACTATCATTGCTCAAGTTCCAGGACTGCTAGTTTTCCCTGCCATCAGCTTTTATATATTTTCTAATGCTGTGTAATTAATTTTCCATTAACCTCTGCCTCCATTGTCTAATTTTTATAACCTAAATATCTAAATGTATATTACTTTAAAAAATAATTCTAGTATCCAGTTACTGAGTACAGGATTCTAAGAGGCTGAGCAGAATAAGAAGCACATTCCAATTTGTTTGGCCATGGTTTTAAGTTGATAGAATGAAAGGAATACTCACATATATGAAGAAAGGTTATTCCTCATCTCTTCCTTTCCTCACTTTAAAAGAATAAGCATTATGCATACCCAACTTTTCTCCATCTTGTTAACCACTTGCTGATATGAATATAATGTTCAGTATAAGGCACTGGTATAAGAGGGAGCAGCATATTTTTTTTTTAATTTACTTATCTGAAGATGTCCATTGTCTTATGTGCATAATGACTTGTTATTCTAAATAGTAACCGAAGCACTTGTTTTAAAAGGTTTGAAGTTAACTATTTCAAAATCTTGCAGCTTTAATATGTACATATATATATGTACATATGGGTTTCCCAGGTGACTAAGTGGGTAAAGAATCCATCTGCAATGCAGGAGACTCAGGATATGGGGCTTCAAGCCCTAGGTTGAGAAATCCCCTGGGGGAGGGCATGGCAATCTACTCCAGTGTTCTTGCCTAGAGAATCCCATGGTCTGAGGAGTCTGGTGGGCTACAGTCCACAGGCTCTTGAAGAGTTGGACACAACTGAAGCAACGGAGCACACACATACGTGTGCATGCACACACATGATTATTTGTGTCCAATTCTTTACAAACCTGTGGACTGCAGCCTGCTAGACTCCTCTGTTCATGAGATTCTCCAGGCAAGAATACTGGAGTGGGTTGTCATTCCCTTCTCCAGGGAATCTTCCCGACCTAGGGATTGAACCCTGGTCTCCAGCATTGCAGGCAGAGTCTTTACCATCTGAGCCACCAGGGAAGCACCCCCACCCATATATATATACATATATATAGTCTAAAACTACAAAAGAAAAGATGTATGAGTGAGCAAGTGAGTGTGTGTATGTGTGTGCATGCATCCGTGTAGGTAGTGGGTGAGATCCAAAATTTCTAACATACTCTGTCAAAACTTATGACTCAAAAATTTAAAGCCTAAAAAACATGTTATATTATTTCAACGCTTAGAGATCCGACTAACTCTTTTCTGTCACTAGAGAACAGAAGAGTAGATGAGAGACAAGTCAGTGCTTTATGGGCTGTTTTCTGTAGTACATTCTGAACTCTTAAAAAATTGATAGACACAGTCTTTGTTGGGATTCTTGCATCTTGTGATACAACTATTAGAAATAAATAGAAAGAATGTTCAACTTGTGTCTTTCTTGTCCTGCCACACACTTCTTCCTTCAGCCATATGTCATTAATATAGCTAATGGGATTTTGGCACCAGACTGACTGGGAAGGGATGTGGTAAAGGTGGGGGTGGATGAAAGCAGATGACATGAACAAGGAAAGCACTGAGTATTTCTCTGTTTAAGCAGAGGCAGCTCCATCAGCCTTGCCTTTAGCACTCACTGACAGGGCTGGAGGCCCTTCTATACATGACTGTGTCTCATGCATTCATGGACTGTTCTGACACCACAGACCCTTTTGTTTGCATCTGAAAATACAGCTCATTGCTTTCTTTCTCTCAGCTGCCATATGGCTTTGTGGAAACTGGCCTGAAAGGAAGCAGGGGAAAAAAAAAAAAAAACTAGAAATAAAACAACCAACAGATGAAACTGATTTATTTTAGGCATTAAGAGATGGGGGTGGAGGCCTTTCAGAAACATAAAACCTTGCACTGAGCAGGCACACAGGCTGCTCATATGACAGCTCTTGTATACGTTTTTCTTAAAAAAAAAAAAAAAAATAACGTGGCAGAAAATAGAAGGCCCATTGTTTTACCTAACTACTGTATCCAGTTTGAATGAAATGGGATTTTCAAGCTTAAGTAAACTGACTGCTCAGTTTGCCAGTGTACTTGAGTTTTAGCTGGACAAAATACTTCAAAATGGTAAAATATGTATGGGACATCAGTCTTCTAGAAGTTTATCTTACTCTAAAACTTTCCAAATAATTCTAGACTGTAAATCACTTCATTTTAGTTCCTCAACTTTAAGCTTTTCAATTTAGGCAGTTACAGCACTCTTCTAAATTGCTTTAAAAGCCTAATTGGAATATATCTAAAGGATGGATTCTGAAATGACATTTTGTCATGCTGTAAAGATATGACAGGAGTGCTTAAAAAACAAAGTGATGAAGGAAAAGGATTTGAAAAGGCAGTCATATCCCTGAAAATTTTCATTACATTGAAATATTTAAAATTTTAAGAACAAGATATATTTGAACTCTAAAACATGATTCTATAAGACTATAACTTTTTATTTGAATGTTTAAAATGTAAATAAAGGTTAACATAATTGACGTAAGTATATACAAGTGAAATTATTTTATTGATACTTATCTTTTTCTTAGTTCAGTGCTCAAGTCTATATTGCTAACACATATTATATTTTTCTAAGACTTCCCCATATTTGTTTAAGTGACTCTTAATCACTGGGCTATCTAGGCTTGGATTTTGAACTTTTAAACATAGGTTGAAATATATCAGGTTTCACTGAGTGCAGAGGAGAAAGTAAGCTGTGTATACACCTGGTCTGCTTCTTAATTCATTAAAGAAAAAATTCAGAAAGATAGATATATATGTGAGTGGTCTACATGACACTGGGTCAGAGTTGTAAGTTTAGATCTATCACTAATAGCTTGTTTGACTTTGGCAAGTCATTTAATGTCCTCTGATGATGCTTGGTTTTGTTTTTTTGTCTATATCTCAGCATTTTCCAAAATTTAAGAAATGTATATATCCCTGTATTTAAAGAAAATTTTGCTGCAAAGCCTAGAATTTAAACAGATAAAATTAGTGCTGCTCTAAAAATCTTCACTATGGTGAAGCTATGGTTTTTCCAGTAGCCATGTATGGATGTGAGAGTCGGACTATAAAGACAGCTGAGTGTGGTAGAATTGATGCTTTTGAACTGTGGTGTTGGAGAAGACTCTTGAGAGTCCCTTGGATTGCAAGGAGATCCAACCAGTCCATCCTAAAGGAAACCAGTCCTGAATAATCATTGCAAGGACTGATGCTGAAGCTGAAACTCCAATACTTTGGCCACCTGATGCAAAGAACTGACTCACTGGAAAAGACCCTGATGCTGGGAAAGATTGAAGGCAGGAGGAGAAGGGGATGACAGAGAATGAGATGGTTGGATGGCATCACCGACTCAGTGGACATGAGTTTGAGTAAACTCCAGAAGTTGGTGATGGACGGGAGGCCTGGTATACTGCAGTCCATGGATTTGCAAAGAGTTGGACACGACTGAGTGACTGAACTGAACTGAACTGAAAAATCTTCATAGCTCCAAAGGAAGTTTCTGCAAGTGATTCTGTACAGCTCTTTCTGCCTTTTGGGTAATCACTTGTTGATTGTGTTTGAAGAAACCAGTTGTGTGATTTGTAAAAATATTTATCGGGTTAAAGTTGAAATATTTCATGAGAAAATAAATTGAGGTTATAAATTCATTCTAGCATCTGGATGTTTGTAGGATTAGAAGAATAAAAGGTCCTCACTTGTAACATGGGGCTATGGGCAAGCAGTTTTTGTCCATTATAGCCAGCAGGCAGGTAAGTTTTGAGCATGTATGAAGTTTTAGAGGAGACTGTATTTAAGAATTTTAAATGACTAGCTAAGAGTTTTATTTATACAATAAAATATTAACATAATATTATATTACATATATATTAAATAACAGATACTTATAACTATAAATATTTAGGAGAGAGATGTATTGGAAAGGAATTTAAAAGCAAACAGTCTTTCTGGTTTTTCTGCTTAAGGTCAGATTAATTTTTATTAAGACCACATGGCATTTGGCACTGTGGTTTAGAATTATGAACTCAGGAAAGGACTATACTACCCAAAACAAAAATACAGGGGAGTAGAAAGAGTAATTGGTCTCAAACAATGCAAATACATTCAAAAGAATTTTCAGGTTTGAAATGTGCAGTTGCTGTTAGTAATTCATTTGTGACTTTATCCTCTGCAGGTCCTTCACTATGATGCCCACTCTGCAGCTGTGCTGAGGGATCGGCTGTGTTCCCCTGAATCATAAAGAATTAGTTTCTTCTTTAGCAGGAATCTGGGAAGCATATGGTCTTGTGCAGATGTGCGCATGTGTAATGCTTCCTTTTCTCAGAGTTCAGGCAACGGCATGTGGCTCATGGCTCACTTTGTGTCTGTCCAATTTTTGTTCCACGTTTTCCAACTTGGAGGAAACAGAAATGGAGCTGCTTTTCACCTCATTACTTGTTCTGTGGAGAATGTACTATAAAGACTTGATGGTTTGTAGGGTCCCAACAGGAGTCAGAAAAATCTTGACATGTATGTTTTGAGACTCAAATTTTTTTCTGCCTCGTTTTCAATTGTGACAAGATGTAAAGAATGAAAAAGGCTTCTCAACAGCTAAACCAGTCAAAATCCTACCCTTGTCATTGAGAGTTTTTAGAGTTCTGAAAATTTGCTTCTATTCCTTAGGGATGCAAACCTTCTGGTTTATTTATTTTACTATGATTTATCTGAATATTATTTAAAACACCATATTTATTGAAAAAGTCATGATTATAATGATTTCCAAGTGAAAATCTGTAATTATCTTATGAGAAAAAGATTTTTAAAAGTTTTAGTAAATTATCTGATTGTTAATATCTCACTTTTGAATCTATAATTTCACTATCTGGTAACATTTTGAAATGGTTAAATGCTATTATTGTCATAACCTTTTCAGAAAATCTGTTTTATGTATCTGTATTCTCTGTTTAAAAGTCAGGGCTTTTACCTATGTCACCACAAATTCAAATATATATTATGATAGATCAGATGGATCCTTTAGGACATAACTACTTGAGATGATAAATCTAGTGTTTATCAGAACATTCTTTAAAAGCATCCTTCATATTCTTTTATGAAAAGAGTTGCATAGAAAGTTGTTTGAGGTGTATTGTATCGATTGAGTTCAAGGTTGCTGCAGCAATTTTAGTCTAAGAGTTTTCTGGCTGCCTCACGACCATTTTTTTCAAAAAATTGAAGTATAGTTGATTTACAATGTTGTGCTAGTTTCGGTATACAGCAAAATGATTCAGATATATATATATATTCTTTTTTCACATTCTTTTCCATTATGGTTTATTATAAGATATCGAATATAGTAGGGCTTCCCTGGTGGCTCAGTGTGTAGAGTCTACCTGCAGTGCGGGAGAGCCGTGTTTGATCCCTGAATTGGGAAGATCCCCTGGAGAAGGAAATGGCAACCCACTCCAGTATTCTTGCCTGGAGAATCCCCATGGACAGAGGAGCCTGGTGGTCTACAGTCCATGGGGTCACAAAGAGTTGGACACAACTGAGTGACTAACACTCACTCATTGAATATAGTTCTATGTGCTATACAGTAGTATCTTGTTGTTTATCTATTATAGATATAGAAGTTTGAATTTGTTAATCACCAAATCCTAATTTATTCCTCCCCTACCCCCTAGACCAATTTTTAAATATTTCATATTCAGGAAGAACTTCAACAGGGATTTGGAACAACACAGAATTGCTTTAAAAGACAAGCCAGATCTTGAGCATCATTTTAAAACTAAAAATTTATCTTTGGTAATCAAAGTTGTTTTAATTTTCACTGCTATAGGCACCCAATATGGTTTCCATTGCTGTAAATCTTCTCTGGAAACTATGAAAACAATTCTTAAACAAACAAAATACAGAGACTAGAATCTCTCATTTTCTTACACCTTTTACCTTTCTTTGGAAATGCTTGTATTTTAAGAGAGAAACATATTTGTAAAACAAGTGTTTAACTTAGAGAAATCACATTGTGTGATGTGAAAGTTATTGTGTTTTGTAAATAGGAATAGTATTTGGAAGCAAGAGGCACATGTCCTTTCCAAAATCCTTTGGGAGGTACCAGATCTACAACTAGGTTCCAGTTAGATCTGAATAGGTCACATTCAATTAAGGTCACATAAAATTAAGATGTATTTTACTATCAGAACTCTTGCTTCCAATTATATCTGTGAAACAAAAAATAATTGGACAGATATAGGTAGAATTGTCATGAAACTACTTAATAATCATATAAACGTGTTCCATAAAACCCTGCCTGAACCTCAAGATCCACTTCTATATAAAGCAGCTAATTCTATTAAACTCTAGGGCTGCTGTAATGATTTGGAATAATCCAATAAACTACAGAATACTTTGTCTGGAATATATTAGGTACTCACTAAATGATGACATATAATAGATATAAAGCATTGTCTATTTTTTGGTGGGGTACTATAACACACCAGGCATTATATTGCATGTTAAACCTATGGGAGCTTATTTACCATTCTCAACAATTCTCTGAGGCAGACTCTATGATTAACCTATTTTTAAATGTGAGGATTTAAAACTTAAAGATATTAACTTGTCCATGGCCTCATGTTCTGTGTGTGTTAAGTCACTTCAGCTGTTTCTCTTTGTGACCCTATGAACTGTGTGGCCTTCCAGGCTCCTCTGTCCATGGGATTCTCCAGGCAAGAGTACTGAAGTGGGTTACCATTCCCTTCTCTAGGGAATCTTCCCAACCCAAGGATCGAACCCAAATCTCTTAGGTCTCTTGCACTGGCAGGCAGGTTCTTTACCAGTAGTGCCACCTGGTTGATACTAACTATAGAACTGGGTATAAAACCAGGATTCTCTGACACAAGAGTTCTTACTAACTAGAATAAACAGTCTCCATTTGGACACCCATCTACCTCTGGTAGCTATAGAATTCATTCCCATGTCATCACTATTCTGTTTTTGCAATAATATATAAGGATACACCTTATAAATGTATACTTGCTCATTCTAGATCAGATATGTAGTTATTATTTACTCTGTTCATCAGATTGCAGGCAGCTGCTTTGCATTTTGCTAAATCTACCTACCTGATATAGAATGGAGTAAGCAGTATTACTCTGCAATGCAACATTTTAGTCAAATGAGAATCTAAATTCCTACGTTGATGATTTTCTCTTCTTTGAAAAAAAAATAAATTTGGAAGATAAAATAAAATTCCAAAATAAAAGAATTTTATTTATTTATTTATTTTTGGAACTGGAACGTTTGCATTACGTGAGATGATGGCAGAATGTGGCTTGACAGACTGGTGAAATATTTTAGCATGTCTCTTTTAAAGACCTAAGATTTTGACTGGAATTGTTAAAAAAAGTTTTTAAAATACTAAAGATTAGACAAGGAGCATTAAAGACAGAGATTCTATCAACCCTGGAGCAGGTGAATGCAGTAATAAAGTTGTAGCAACCATGCTGCCTATGATTTCTCTGACCATTTGATGACACCAGCCGTTCTGCTGAAAAGCCGTTGAAAGTGTTCTTTAAATCT